>NW_008650557.1:0-309 GCF_000695815.1 Acanthisitta chloris
CGCGTGACGTCACCTGTTGCCAGGCAGAAGGAGCTTTCCCGAGGTTCAGGATCTGACATAGTCTCAACACAACAACTCCAGGAACAATTTTTGGGGTGCCACAAATTTTGGGGGGCACCGAGACACACCGAGAGGATTTCGGGGTGTCCACCCCACCTTCTCTCCCGGCGGATCGGGCTGCGGAGAGGGATGGGTAATTAATTAAGTTAATGAGGGAGGACCTGGAGTGAATTGGGGGCACCTAATGAAGGAGGTTAGGGATGATGTGGGTTCTTCTCTGCACCCCAATTCTGAGGGTGTACCCCCAAT
>NW_008650558.1:0-226 GCF_000695815.1 Acanthisitta chloris
GGGTCCCCCCCCAGTTTGGGGTGCCCCTCACCCGAGGCCGAGGGTAAGCTGAGCCCCAGCAGGACCCCAAAAGAAGCTTCGGCCTCTCCCTCCTCCTCCTCCTCCTCCATTCCTGGCCCCGCCCCCTGCCCCGGGGGGCGTGGCCACAGGTTACCTGGGGGAGGGGCACACGTTGGCCACGCCCACGACCCCCATGACCTCTATATGACCCCTGTGTGACCCCACA
>NW_008650558.1:317-581 GCF_000695815.1 Acanthisitta chloris
CTGTCATGACCCTGGTCACTCGCTGACCACACCATTGACTCCTCCCCCATGACCCCACCGTGACCCTGGTCACTCACTGACCACTGCCCCCACCCTGGTGAGCCCACCATGACCCTGGGACACTCACTGACCACACCATTGACTTCTACCCTGTGACCCCGTCGTGACACCTGTCACTCACTGACCACACCATTGACTCCTCCCCTGTGACCCTGCTGTGACCCTGGTCACTCACTGACCACACCACTGACTCCTCCACCGCTG
>NW_008650558.1:963-1655 GCF_000695815.1 Acanthisitta chloris
GACTCCCCCCCCCCCCTGCCCCGCAGGCCCCGGGTCACTCACTGACCACTCCCCCTGCCCTGATGACCCTTGGTCACTCACTGACCACACCCCCTGCCCCGATGACCCTTGGTCACTCACTGACCACACCCCCTGCCCCGATGACCATGGGTCACTCACTGGCCACACCCCCTGACCCCATGACCCTGGTCACCTACTGGCCACACACCCCAATGACCCTTGGTCACTCACTGACCACACACCCTGCCCCGATGACCCCTGGGTCACTCACTGACCACACCCCCTGACCCCATGACCCTGGTCACCTACTGGCCACACACCCCAATGACCCTTGGTCACTCACTGACCACACCCCCTGACCCCATGACCCTTGGTCACTCACTGGCCACACCCCGATGACCCCTGGTCACTCACTGGCCAGCAGCTTGGCACTGGGCGCCGTCATGGTGGGCAGTGCCCCCGGGTGGGCAGCAGGACCCCGAGAGACGTTGGGGGGCACAGAGGGGGCACAAGGTCTCAGGGGGTCACCAGGCCGAGAGGACACACACAGCCTGAGGGGGGAGGAGTCAGTGACACTTAATTAGCGTTAATTAGCATAATGGGAGGGGTCACTGGGGTCACAGGGACACAGCGACTGGTCCAGAGGAGACAGGACCACTAGGACCCCCTGGACCAGGGTGGGAAGCACAGCC
>NW_008650559.1:0-499 GCF_000695815.1 Acanthisitta chloris
ATATTTATTGCATTGCCATACCTGACACATTCCCAGATGACTATCAGGTGTCTGTGAGATGCCTGGAAGGTACATGCCCTCCTGCAGTGACTGCTGAAAACTACAGAACCTAGTGGACCTCAAATCCACTGAACATTTATACCTGGCCAACTGAAGTGATTCACTGAAGTGATTCACTGGGTCAAAGAACTAGGCTTTCTGGCTACTAGAAGGGGGAAGGTACCTACAGATATATAATGTGAATTAGGAGTGAGTTTTAATCAGTTGCCCTTGAGTTTAGTGTGATTTTTATTGTTTTATGGTACTTGTCAGCAGTTTAAATCAGTCTTCAGGGGGTTTTTTAGTGTTTTGTGGGGAAATAAATGTTCAGGCTATGCACAGCTTTAATCAAGGACATTTTTTCACAACAAAATTTTAGCTTTTCTACCAATGTACAATGTACTTGTGTATCTGGTTAACATCAAACCATCTTCTACACAGACATCACAACTAAAAGCAA
>NW_008650559.1:555-14937 GCF_000695815.1 Acanthisitta chloris
TCTAAAGGCACGCATCCCCCAACACTTTTGAACACCACTCCTTGCTCTGCAAAAAGCTGCTTGTTGAGAAGACAGGTATCCTCAAGATAACACAGGTTTTCATGCATAGTGGCTGTATGTAGTTTTTAAGCCTGTGTTCAAAACCCTGAAATTAAGTGCAGACTGCTAAAGGAATAATATTTGTATTTGCCAAAGGGGCCAGAGTTTGCCAAAGTAGCCCCAAGTACAAGTGGCCTGGGACAGGGCTGGAGCATGATATGGTCCAGGGCTGCCAGAGCTCTGCCCACTCATGAAGGTCTCTGCCAAGGACTGCCAGACCCTTAGTGCAGGGAGACCTACTTCTCAGCTACAGCAGCACTCGTGTGCCTACCCTGGGTCAGCAGAGAGCTTTTGAGACCAGAGAGCGGTGCAATGTGCATAATGCATTCACTTTTCATATCTGATACAGGCACAGAGAACCAAGTTCATGTCCCCTATAAAACTCTCCAGAAATCACTGTTTATACACAAGCACACACTGGATGTGAATTTGATTCCCAGCTCTAATGACAGAAATCCATGTTTTAGATACATCTAGGCAGGCCTCTGCAGAACAGGCAGTTTCCAAAGACAAATTACTTTTCCTGGAGTACTGCAGTAGTAAGCACAGCATGAAGATGATTCCACTCTCATTAACAGAGCTAAACACTTTATCTTTTCTGACCCAAGAATGCAGCCACAAAGATAAACAAGATACTGAGGAGCACACATGTGTGCCTGAGGCAGCAGGAGCTGATCCTAGAGGATCCAGGAGCCAATGAATGCCAGAGTGCACTGCACCTCCATGGTTTTCACAAACATTTACTTCCCAAGTTAAACTTATGAGCTCAGCAGCCATAGCAAACTACATGCAAACTATTCAAGTGACTGAATTCATGACAGAGGGATAAAAAGAATGGAAAATACCATACAGGAGTCAATGAAAGTAAAGGATTCCAAGATGGAGAGGTAATTTAGAAATAAATCCTTAATGAGTTAAATTGGTGGATCACTAAGCATATTGTCCACATTTCTGCAGCATGCAAAATCTTGCAGAACTTACAGCCCTACCTGAATATTAGCTACTCATTTCCTACCAGTTAATTAAAGATGATTTGTAACTGAGGGGGTGAGAAAAGAAAAAAAATGCAGTTTCAGTGCTCTTTTTTACTCTTCATTAATATGCTAAAATTATATCCAGGCATTTTCTTGCATGGTATTCCATCCCCTATAAATGCCTGCAAAACTGGAACTTAAAAGTACTGATACACTTTTTTATTTTAAAAGTTTGGCATACAAAGGATATAGCTCAGTTAGTCCCCATTCCCTGACAGCCTCAGCTCCATTTCCTCCATCGTTTCTCTTTGTGACATTAGGTTTTTTGCTGTGAAAAAGATATGATTTGTATGACTCCCAACATGATCTGTGTTTATTTGGTTGGGACTCTTGCACACAAGTGTGACTTTGGATGTGATGAGCAACAATCCCTCAAAGTCACGGAGATGCCAGCACAGGCAGAGAATTGTATCACAAGGAAGGTCATCAGCAGCACTTACTGCAATGAGTATAGCCTACATTGCTACACAAATGTGAACAAAATAGTTAACATGTTGTGATTGTTCAAGTATGTTTGAATGTATTTTCACCTAATAGTTTTGCTATGCAACAAAAGGGGATTCTTGCTTCTTTATACCATATTTTCATGGTTGTGATTAATTGTTTAAGATCCTTACTCCTCAGAAAGCAGCATCGGTTTGCTTTGGTCTTTCTGACTTGCTGAAATTATAAATATAATATATAAGGTTCAGTTTCAAAGAACAGAAAAAAAAAGATGAACAATAGACTTGTCTCTCATTACTCCCCGTGATATTCACTTATCAGTTCTGTATGAAACCAGCACAAAAGCCAGTCAGAAGCAATCCAAAAATATCTGGCAATGACCTCCAGAGCTGAGAAATGGCATGAGAGCTCTGCTGCTTGGCTATTTTCAAATCTTTGCTTGTGGCCTGACTTTCACAGGGTGCTGCAAGCTCCTCAGACAGGACCGAGAGGTGTTAGAATGGGGCTGCCTGTGTTTGGAGGGCAACTCCTTCCAGCAGCAGACCTCCACGGGCTAATGCAGATAAACTTTATTTACAGATACACTTTGTTTTTGTATAACATTAATTACAAAAAGGTGGTTCTACTCACTGAATGTTCGGATGATGTCGCTTGGTGCACTGGCAGGGCTGGATCCGTAGGAGTTTGCTGCCCGGGCGGCAAACTGATACTTGGTGTTTGGAAGAAGTCCTTTGAGAACCATGGACTCCATCTGGATCTGCTCTCTTATTGCCGTCCAATTGCTGTCAAGGTCTGGCCTTGAGGATCAAAGACCAGATCATAAATAATTAAATCTAGCTGTATAAATTATCTGCCTTCAAACTTCCCTAGGAATTACACAAATAAATGACATAGAAGTCTACTAAATCCTTACAGTAACCCTTCACTCTTAAAGGACCAGACTGTGCAGCCAACCATCACTAAGCCATGAAGCCTGTGATATCAAAACTGCACAGTCATACAGATCCAATATTCAGATTTTGCTTATAAACCCAAGGAGGATGTTTAGATGGTTTTTGATTGACAAATCCAGTTCTGTTTATTTGTTTTCATGGATCTGGGGTACAGAGATTTCAAGAGGTCTATTATCTGCATTTCCCAATCCCCTACGTGGCTGCATAAAGAAATACTTCACAGCAGAGGGAAAGATTCTGGTTTATTTCTGAGTTTGTGCTCCAATACCAGTAAGTCCCTTCAAACACATACAAGCATTAGCAGGATAAGAATCTAACATTTGATCTTCCAGGTAATCAGGTTAATCCACCCACACAGAAAAATCTGGATTCAAAGTCTTCTCTTCAGAAAAAAACCCAAACATAAAGAACAAACCACCGAAAAACAACACAAACCCCACAGAACAATAACGCAGAGAACCTGTACATGAGTCTTGCAACAACATTCCCACATCTGCCTTTGGACAATGCCTTGTTAACTCCTGATTCATACTTGAAGACAGCTGCCAATAAATACTTCTCTAAGTGCCATTATAATCTGTCTGAAACCAGTATAACCATTCACATGGCAGTTAGATATCAAATATTTAAAGTTCATATGCAAAGGGATGTCGGAAAGGGGTGGGCTACTTTGAAAGAGTATTCTAATGCTCTCACACCATTTCTACTCTCTCTAAAAGTAGCCTCTTCTTATCAAAGAGAGAACAGAATAAGAAGCCAAACAAATACAAAAAAATAAAAAATGTCAACTCTCAATCTAGGCCACTCAAAGTATTCAAATTAAAGTTTATGAAAGTAAAATAGGGACAAATTAGTTTCAGAGGAAAATATTCCAGTGTCCTTCTCTAAAATGTTCTAATGATATTTATTACAGGAAATAACCTCCAAGTGCTCCCTGAATCTACCAATGTTTACATAGGACAAGCTGCAAATGTCTTCAGCAGTCTTCCTACGAAAATTATAGCACAAAGCAGGCATTTTGTATTTGTTTATTTGCAGCTGGAAGGAAATGCCAAAGTTAATGTATGTTTTCTTTTACTGGCCAATACAAGATTTATTGATCACTGAGGTTTTGCTACTTTGTGCAGGCATGGCAAAAGCAGTGGCAAAGCAGCAGCTCCCAGCTGCCTGACTCCTGTGCACAGTGGCACACAGGACATGAGTATTTCATTGTCTTGATAAAAATAAAATCAGACAAACATACAAGATGTAATGACAGCTAAATAGACCATCTTAAGTCACCCTCCACCACCATTTCCTGGTGGACAGGAGGGCATTTATTTTGGCTACTCTTCCATTGTTTCCCTTCTCTTAGCTTTTGATGCCTGGGCCAAAATGAAAATATATAGTGTTTTCCAAATGAAAGCTGTTAACATTGCTTCCTTCCACAGGCTTGCTTAGTAGTGTTTTCAGTTTTCCTGTACACATCCTTTTTCGGCTTTAATTCCCATCCAAAGAATTCCAGCTAGCTCAAGAGCTGCCTCACAGCCTCTTTGCAACAGACCCTGCTGATGCTGATGCCTGTGCCCAAATGGAAACACACATCTCTGATGAAGGGATCCAAAGGAGACATAGCACCCTACAAAGATTTAGAAGATAACACAAACCACAGGCTAGCCTTCAAGTACAATGGCTGTGTCTCACAGCATTTACTTCTTCAGAAGTTTATAATAAAGGAAATGCCTACAAACATGTAAGCATCTGCAGCTGAAGGAGAGGCAAAGAGAGATTTATCACTTGACCTTTGTTACTTCTTCAGAACATTGCCTGTGTGAACAAATTGGTACAAGATGAAAACATGGCAAACAGATGGGGAAAGGAACACAACAACCTCAGCTGGTGACTGCATCCAGAGCCAGCCAGCTCTTGGGTCCCCTAAGATGAGGACATTTTTTTGAAAACTTTCTCCATGGTCCTTTTTCTTGTGTCAAATTTCAGTTTGTTGTCAACTTTTACACAGCAAGGGCTCATTTTGATACCACATTTCCCATCCTCCTGCAGTGCTACACTCCCCAGCACAGGTCTCTCTGCCACTGGCCCAGACCTTGCTGGGCTGCTCCAGACATTTTATCTGTGCACAGGGAAATCAGACCATGGACACTGCCTGGTCTGGAAGCTGCAGCTGTGCTTCTCCAACACATAAATGCCATGCAGCAAGAAGCTTGACGGTTACCAAGTCACAGTGTTTTTAAGATAATAAATATATGGCTAACATCAATAGGATTGGACAGATATAAACCAAGTGGAGACTTCTGTGCCAAACATGCCCAAAACATTTGTATTGTTGCTTTACCTTGCAACCTGGGGACTGATTTGACTTAAGAAAGGAAATCTCTTTGGTGCAGAGAACGTCAATTTTATACTCACTTGAATTTCCTTTTAAAATCACCTGGAAATGATTTAAGAGTGAAGCACCTGCTAGCAATCCAATTTTTATAAGATTTTTGATTGCACTTCTGTGCCACGTTTGTGCTCATCTCAAGTGGAAAATTCATCTCTACAAATGTTTTTAAAAAATATTCCTACAAATAATAAATACAGTTACAAGTACAACACCTCATTCTCTATGGAAAAATCTCTTGTAGAATATAATGTGCTGTAAGATATTATTTTTTGCAATTATTATTATATATCATTATTGTGACACTTTCTGTAAAACTTATCAACCATTATGCTAGGTCAGCTCTGAGGAAAGGAAAGGTGAACCATTTTCTAAACCCATTTTCTTGTTAGATATTCCTCCCATGCTGCCTAATGTGGTTAAGCAGTTCCTCCTTCCTAATTTCTCTACCTTTCAGTCCTCTTCCTTCATTAATTACCTGTTCAAGGATTAACCCAAAAATGCAGTAAGGTAAAAAGGCAGACATGCTTGTTTCATGCACTAATCAGAAAAACAATATTAAAGGCATTTTTCCTGGACATTGGGAGGTGTCTCCCTTGACAGATCTGTTGTTTCAGGTTCTTTGCAAACAATGACTGCCTGGTTCAGTGCAGTGCCACGGACAGATAGTTCAACAGGGAATGGATTCAGGAGTAGAGATTTTTGGTAAGGGAGAAGGAAGCCTTCAAACTAATCAAGAAATCTGCACACAACACTATGCTGAATCTACTCCACCCTAACATCTGAAAACTGGTAAATCTCTCAGTTTTATCAGCCTAGGCAGAACCTGCCTAGTTCATTGCAGCAGAAGTTTCATGTCAGTACCAAGACACTGAAAAATATGCCCTGCATGCCAAGATTAATATCGAAGTTTTTGGTTTCATATATGTACAAAGGAGATGAAAAGAAAGTGACCTAATCATTTTAGGGGATAAGCTGCTGAAACACTTGTCATTCTGTAGCTGCTACCTGGGTATAAAAATTTGGATGCATTAGCCACCAAGTTTAAAAGATTGGGTAGGCATTCAACAGATTGAAAAATTGAGTATTTGGAGTATTTGAGTGAAAATATCCAAGACATTTTTGAGGACTAATTTTTTATAGCATCTGTAGGAAAAACACCCAAACTCATAGGCTTAATTCCAGGGTCTCACTTTACAGGCTTTCATAAAAATGCCATTTGTCATAAAATATTTCTCACCATTAACTAACAGAATACTTACACTGAGCCTACAAACTTTCACAGACACTATTAGCTATTTTTACCCGGATTTAATATGTTCTAGAACACATTCCTTATGAGCCATGCACTGAGTAGTGTCCTACAGCCTCCCTCCTGATTTTCAGCATTTAGACAAATTGGGATTGTGGTGTCCTTATCATCCTGTTATAGTCAGCAGCAGAGCAGAGCCTGAGTTAGGCCAGCTCATCCTGCATCTGAAACCACTTGCAGCCCTTCACTGCCTATGGTGAACCAAAGGGTCCCACCGGAAACCTGTGCAAGTACCTAAATAAAAAACAAAATTCAGACCCTGAGCAGAGACAGGCAGCAGGTTAGCTCTGTTTCTGATTAGATTCTGGTATGTGAGAACAATTAATATAGTGAGTTTTCAAGAAGTTTTAATACCCAGTATTGCTCCAAGCAACTGAAAAGAGTGTTTTCTCTCAACATGTTTTTTCTAGGGTTAAAAGTCATAAAGTTAGTTCTAAGGAGACAGAAATTATTTAAATAAGGTCATAGTTTTTTATACATTTGTGCTGCATCCAAGAGAAATTACAGCTTTTCATAAGAAAGTAATTAGTTTTGCAAAAGCAGAGGATAATATCATATTTCTGTGAGACAAGAGGACAATTCTAAATTTACTTGCACTGATTTGTTTTAGTTTTAGATTGGCTTAATTTAACAGCTTTAACTCATGGTAATACATTTTACAGTAATTAAAACTATGTGCAGCAGAAGACAATGAAGCTTAAAGTTAAATGTTTACCTCTAACTGCCATTAGGGCTTATGGTTCATTGAACTTTCTCCAAATATATAATCAAGATTCCAAGTCTAAGAGAGCATAATCCCCAAATTAACAAATGCACTTCCATCTTAGCTTTAAACCTCAAACTAAACAGTGCAATCAAAACATTTTGCTGTTAGCAAATTCCTTCCTAAAGTCTAAAACCAATGTAACACTGAAATTTCAATTGCTTGCATCTCCTGACCTAAACAGTGAAGGCAGTTTTCCACTCCCTGACTGAACAAAAACATTCAAGGCTGCACTTTCAGTGTGTCAGATGGACATGATGGTGCCCACTTCTCCCATGAGCAGGCTCCTGATGCTATGAAGAAGTGTACATAAACCTCCAGGTTCCACTTTTTTGGGAAAGCATGGAGCAATAGAAGTGCAGTCAGTCAGAACCCAACAAATTTCCTTCCTTATCCACTGAGCAACATAGAGAGAAGAGATGGAAGTAGAGCAAAAGGCTCAGATAAAATTTGTGTTCAAAAAACAGATATTGGAGAAATCATATGGTAATTCTACAGCAGAGATTACATGAAGGAGATAGGTATCACATCCTGCCTTGCAGTGCAATGAACATTGGATGGCTTTCCACTAAATACAGGGCATTTTGATCCAAACACAAAGTACATCAGTTCACAAACAGTCTTTCAGCCTGGGAATTCTTTCCATTGTATATCTTATATCTATATAAAATATATAGATATTCTAGATTTTAACCATACTTCAAGTGCTTTGAAAATCACTAGTTCCTCCTGTCTGTTCTAACAACAACAATTCTTTTTTTTTTTTAAAATGACTGTGCTTTCCTGAAGAACAATTTTTTTGACCTTTACAAATCAGAGCAGTTAAAGAAGCAATTCTCTCTTCTTATCCAGGAACCTCAACTAAAACCTGTCATCAAGTATTCACCCAAGGGATTAAACTTCCAAGGGCTGAATTTTGCATTCACTGAAAGGGTAAACATAGGGGCAAGCAAATGAAAATAAATAGTTTTGTATGCAGATATTAGATCACACAAGCATGCGAACAATAAAGTACAAATACTTGTTTGTGCTTGCAGATAAAACCACCTCCTCTTGACCCTTCTTACGCAGCTTATAAAAGCAACTAGATTGGCAGCTTTTCACAGTTCAGTTCTATTGCTGCAAATTTTAGAGAGTTCAGCATAAAAGAACAAATACAAAGCCCCACCAACACCACACCTTCCTCTCCAAATCTAAACAGAGTCCAACATTTCATGTAAACTTGATTAGCATTAGCATAACAGAGCAAGTGTAAATCCTGCAAGCTCATGACCTAAAGGACTTTGTATTCAAGAAGCTTTCTGTATCTGGTGCTGAGTGATATGGTTTAGGGGTTACAGTGGTAGTGCTAGGTTGACGGTTGGACTGGATGATCTTAAAGGTCTCTTCCAAGCTTGATGATTCTATGATTCTATGACTCTAACTTTTGTCAGGTAAAACTGTCCAACACATTGAATCTTCAATCCTCAGATTATATCCTATAGCAGTCCGGGGTATTCCTGGTCCAGGGGAACTACTCTGCCATACACTCTTTTCTCAGCATGGTTTCACATTTAATGACAGGAAGAACTTAAAACTTCATTCATCCAGGCTATTATTAGAGGGAACAGACCGTATTTTTCTTCAGTCAGAAACTACATCTTATTGGGGATTTTATAACTAATTGGATTGTTTCTGGTTTTGTCTTTAAATTTTCATGGTAATTCAACACACATTGAGAGGAAAAGTATGCGTACTATATACAGTAGGTAAAAAAGTAATGAGAATAATCTATATGGAGTTTAGTTTCTAAAAAAATCAACACTTTAGTGCACGAACACTCGAATTCAGACTCCACTGGCAACTTGCCTGATAAATTCCACTGTGTAGTACTGGATGGGAGAACTTCCTTCGCTCAGTCCAGGCTTCCAGGACAAAGCAACTTCTGAATCAGAAACTACCACGATCTGCGGCTGATATGGTGGTGCAGGGGGCATGCACTTATCTAAATCAGAAGAAGTGCAAAGCAACACCATTAGAGAAGCAGCTGGGCTACTGAACACAATAACCCAATAACCACAGACTTGGGAATCAAATTCATCCCTCATCTTCTCCTCTCATCTGTTGCCCCTCTAAACCCCACATTAATGGAAAAACAATAGTAAAATATTACAATATTGCACATGACAGAGGTTTAGGTCTGAGTGCTACAGATGTGTGCCCTGCCAGTTTTGCTACAGAACCCTGTATGCAACACATTTACCTTGGGATAAGGTTGTCACCTCTCTGGGCATGCTGGGTCGTCCTTTGCCTGCCCAGCCATACGCTCCAATGCTAACGCGGTGTGGAGTGCCTGGCTTCAGATCACCGATAACAACATCCTGCCAGAGTCAAGAGGAGACAAGCACATTGTGAAAGCTCTTCTGTGTAACTGGGGATGGCACTGTGAGCTGGGAATCAGAGATCTTACATGGCATTTTCCATGTACTTTCCTAGGAGGATTGTCCCCAGCCCAGTACAGCTCAGAAAAAAAACAAACAGCACCACGTGTTTCCTCTCAAGCTGCAGTTTTGACCCAGGGGAATCCACAGGGATGAGCTGGACCCATTTCTCAGCATAACTCATAAGGCTGCAGATCATTTGCATTCACTGTCCAGCTTTTTCAATGGTGAAGTCAAAGTCACATACTATTCCCTCCCTTGAGCCAATTGCTGGCATTTGGTATCAGTCCTGTGTGTGTGTGTGCATGTTTGGTTTTATTTTTATTTTCCATTCAGATGCCATAAAAGCTCCTAAGAATGAAGCAAGTTGATGCAGCATGAACTGATGATCTTTAATTTCTCACAAAGCAGAGACCTGTCCTACTGCCTCTCACAATTTTACAAGCCCAGCGATCAGCCTTGACCTGAAGTGGGCATTTCCCTTATTTGTCCTTCTGCTATAAACACAGAAAGTTTAACCCACAGACAATTACTGTAAGGGAGGCAATGCTAACCTCTATGTGAAAAGATTATTCTGCTGAATACTGTTCAGAGAAGCCTACTGAAATCTCTTAGAAATTAGAAAATGTCACCAAAACATTAAATTCTATCACTGGCTACTGCACATAGCATGAATCAGCCTCAGACATTTAAGTCTGATCTTTAATAGGTCATGAGTATGTGTGTAGAGAAATTCAGTATTCTTTACCTGCAGCCTACCAACAATCTCTATGCTAATCCCAGATTTATGAATTTTGACAGCATATACAAGTAAACAAAAATACCAGGTTCAACACCACAGACTGTTCTGGTGTGGAAAAAAAAAAAAAAAAAAAAAAAAGCACTTACAAAAATCCTGTTTTATAGTGATTTTTGTTCTGCTTTTCATTCTCTGATATTAAACTCATTAGTCACAGTGCATGTGAAAATGCAGAGATTTCCTTTCTCTTCATGTTGGAACAGACTTTAAATCTGCATTTCCAGTTGCAGTAAAACAGTAAACAATCCCAAAGTTTTATTAACTGCTAAATTTCCTTATGACGGTCTTTTGGAAAAACTCTCCCTCATTACTCTTTGGGGAATTTGCATTATTACAACAACATTGTTCAGCAACACCCTGCCATCTGTCATTTCTCTAGCCGTGGTTTTGGAGCTTCAACCCTGATTTCCTATTAACATGGACCACCTGATCATTATCCTGGTTTTCCATCATTCAACCTTGATCTGCTTGAATAATCTGGATTAATCTGAAACAGATGATAGCAAGGCTGGAAAAGCACCTGTCCAGAATGGGGCAGCAAGAACACTCACTCTGAAAGATAAATCTGTGCCTCAGTCTCATAGCTAGTGACATAGATGTTTCAAAATGTGATCTGAAAACCCAGTTGCTGAAAACCCAGTAACTCCTCCTGGTGACAATACTGATGACCTTGCTCCTGCCTTTCCATCCTCCGTGACATGTCTGCATTTAAACTGTGTGCATCTTTTCCTGCCAGCATTCTGATGAGAAAAAATCCTTCATTATTTTTCTTATTGCTTTAACACTATTCAGGAACTTGGCCCATGCAGAGTGAGATATTCATGTACTTGCCTCACATTATTACCTCCAGATTCAAGTCTACTATAAACAGAAGGAATCTCATTGACTGCATGGCCAATCAAGATCAAAGTGCTAATATATACTTAAGTTCAACATGTGCACCCTCAGAACCTCAGCAAAGTGCACTCATGCCTTCCATATGTGGCTACCTGCCTCCCTCTGGCAGCATCCTCTCCCTAAACACAGCTGTCAGACATACAGTGGGTACCTCCAAGACCAAGCATCTTCTAATCTCCTAGGATCGGGACATCGGTGAATAAGTAAAGATTCAGGACATCATCAAGATACCCTGACCTTTGGCAATCCCAGAGAATACCCATCTCACACCAGAACACGTTCAAATCAGATCCTAGAGAAGAAACACATTTCCTTGTACCCCACTGTCCAGGAGCCTGGGAGTAAATACTTCATCACTTTTTTTTGCTTGTATTTAGAATATGGGTTTTCTCCAACCTATAAGAGACAAGAGTTGCCTCACAAATAACAAATTTAGGTAGTCTGTGGAAGAGTTAGCTTCCTGTGGTTTCTGTAGTCCTTCCTCCACTCAGATTACCTCTATATTTTGAGCATGATGCCCCAAACTGGACAATACATTCCTGATGAGGCTTCACTAGGCACCAACCTCACTTTCATGTCTTGCACAACATGCTCACTAAAACTCTAAAAAAATGATATTTGGTATTTTCATTACAATTTCATGTTGTTGACTGGGGTGAAGCAATATGATGCCTCTTCTGTGGTAGGGGATTCAGGTGCACATAGAATATCCCATATATCCCTCCCTGCCCTGCCACACAGCTTGTCCTCCCTCCAAGTGTGTTGCAAATGTCTGTGAGGCTGCGCATTAAGCTGCCTCACAGAAACCAGGATGGCAAATTATTTTCCAAAGACAGTCTGTTTTCTATTTTGCTTTGTTTTAATCCAAAAAAACATCAAACCCTGGATTACAGCACAGCTGCAGGAACTGAGTTGGGTTTAATGACACTCTGATGACAATTCCTTCCCTGCACTACTGGACTCAGCTGGTCACTTCCCATTTTGTACTGGTGGGTCTGGTGATTTTATAGGGAGCACTGATGTTCTCCGGGGCTCTGCGCCTGATGTAAAATCTCCCACCTTTAAAGCCTACTGATTTTAATTGATTTTTTTCTTACTTTTTAACAATTTGTGCTCAAGCTCCTGAATATTATGTGCCATTAGAATAACTGCCTTATTGAATTGTACTACATCTGCACTTCTCCTGGCTGGTCTCACTTAACGTTCTCTATTATACAATGATATAACACAACCATAATACATTATCCACTTTGCTAACACATAGGCACATGCACACACAGAAATAGGAGATGCAATTCAACTCTTGCTATGACAGTCCAGCACAGTCCAGAGATACATCTGAGAAAGCAGTGGGGTTGTACCCAGCATCAGGAGAGGAGGCTTAGTGATGGAAACATGAACTATGTAGACTTAACCACAAAACTATTGCAGATTTCTGTTGAGTTTCATATGAATATAGCAGAAAGCATTTCAGTGAGAGCACCACTTCCTGAGGATTAATGACAGCTGGGAGCTGATTAATCCCAGCCAGTCATACTTCTCTGTAAGCACCCCTCAGAAGTGTTATTTTTATCAAGCAGGAAAAACGGGTGCAGTGTAGAACCTCAGCTCTGAAATGTCATAATCCAGACTCAGCTCAGATGGGATTGAACCAGATATTCCCGGTTCAAGTGCATTCTGAGGTCTTATTCTGAGACAAATCTTCTACAGTCCAACCAAACTTCCCTTAATTCAGACCATGAAAGCTATGCAAGATCCAACAACTTTGTGGGATTTCTCCATTGCTACAACAGCTCTCAGAAAAAAAAATTTGGCTGTTGATGTTAGGGATTTCAGAAAAACACTGAAATTGCAGCTCTTATCCTACCCAAACCCAAGCACCCCCTGCTTGCTTTGCCCTTCACAATAAACCCAACCTGTTTACCACTCATAGGTAACATTAAAGTGAGTGCAGGACTGGAAATACTCAATCTGATTAATTCACCAGCTGCAAAGCCATTCAGAGGGTTGGTATTTCTTTCAAATCTATTTTATACTAGTAGCTAGTCTCCCACTCCTTCCTCCTTGGCATTGTGTGGCTGGCCTCTTCCCATGCTCCTCCTCCTCCTCAGCTCTCACTGGACTGGCTCAAGTTTTTCCCTCTCTGTCTCCTCTCCTACTGCCAGACTTTGTCCTTTCCTTTTACTGTGTGTCTGACTACTCAACTGTCCCTGTCACATCCAAGGCCTCACTGTCTGTATATAGCACAATTTTGCACAAATTTAGTCCAGCAAAACAAGACAACCATAAATATGATGACTGAGAAAAAGGTTTATCCATTTTTAGAAAGGGAGCTACTTTGCTTACATGTCTCCATCTTCTTCACCTCTGGATTTTGAGCTTTAGCTACTATTTGCCACATTATGACATATCTAAGTGCTAAGAAGATTCAACATTTGAGATAAACTTCTGTGTGTGAATCTTTGGAAAGACCAGGTCAGGAACATTCATTTTAAATGACATCTGTGTAATTTTCATGGGAAGTTTCATGCGAAGTAATACTTACAAAAATTGCTTGTCCTTCAAGCTGACCCTGGGAAAAAGCAAATTAGGACTTATTAATGAACTAGCATACCAAATATTGATGGTAAAACCACATAAATAATGAGTCAGAGAATGAAAACAAGGCCAGTGCTGCAGCATATAGTAGTCTATGTGGCTGCTAATCATCTGAGTGAGTACTGTCTTCTCCCAGTGAGTAAGAACTACTGTTGTCAGGATTAACATTTAAAAAACTGTGCTGTTTGATCTTTCTTGGCACTACTAGCAAGAATGCTTTTCAGGGAAAAAAGCAAGGGAGGAATACAGAGATAAAGAAGGAAGAAAAGAATGCATAAATAAAGAAATAATATATCATGACAACAATATTCTTTGCTTCACTATGATCCCAGAAACCTGCCGCAGTCCAAACTGACATGCAGAATGACAGAAAATTGTGGGCCATCTGATCATCCCCCTCACTCACGCTTCTCACAGGGAAGGTTTCTGAGCGCTGCCCAGCAGGGTTCAGGAAATATCAGTGATTGCATTTTATTGAGCATCAGGTGGGGACTCTGAAGGAAGAAGGGTGAGGAAATAAAGGAGAAGGAAGATGAGCAGAACAGAAAGAAGAAAAAAGTGAATTGTGCAGAAAGATCACCAAATAAAGACTGGAAAGCCTGCAATGCTCCTCTGTGCTAGAAACATTGCTGTCTCATGGACAAACTGCCTTTTGCAGACCATGGTATGGAATTGCTCCCCTC
>NW_008650559.1:14967-23531 GCF_000695815.1 Acanthisitta chloris
TCTCTGCTCAAGCAAGGCCTGGAAAATCTCTGTTCCTGACTTGCTGATCTCAAAGAGCAGTTTTTCTGCACTGGTGAAGCAATGGCATGTTCCAAGAGCACCCTTTTAAAGCAGACAGTGTTAAAGCCATCCAGAAGCAGGGAGGAATTGCTTTCATCTTGGCACTAACTGCTCAGCCATGCAACAGAAGAGGATGGCAGTGTTCATTCACAAATGGAAAAGGAAGGAAGTGAGACAGAAAAAGGCAAGAAGTAAAGAGAAGTAGAGAGTGGAAAAAAACCCAAAGAATGCAAATGAGAGATAAAAGGAAAAACAGAACTAAAAAAATGGATAGCAATCAGAAAAATTAGTGCCTTCAAGAACAAAAAATAAACCCTAATACAAAACAAACCAGAAGTTGAAGGAATCTTCCAGGAGATGGACTTGCACAAGTGCATCCAAAACAGCACTATTAAACTTTAAATCTCACATGTCAGGACAAAACCCACTGAAAACTCTGTATGTTAACTCACACACCTGTATCAGATATGGCAATACAGATATACCAATATTGCAGCTCTACCTGTGATTTGATTTGTGCAATTCCACACCTTTCCATGTGTGGAAATGCACAGAATATGCATATTCAAAATTAAAAGTTCTATTTTAGTAGATGTCAAAAGTCAGTACTAGGAAGATGCAAGCAAGTCCCAATAGTTTTACATATAAACTAGCCAGACAAGGAGCAACAGTGCATGACACAGATGGGGTCACAGAAAAACATTGAGATTTCCTTTTTTCTCAATACCCAGTAGAGATCCAGGGCTTGGATCCTCACCATAATTCACAAACCAGCAATAAGGAACCAGTTGCAAGTTCCTGCATGCATGTTCTGCTTCAGTGCTTTGACTATTGATAAAAAGAAAGACTCACCATGCTAGTCATGTCCAAACTCAATGGAACATCATGTGAGAGCTGTTTAACTGCTTTGTCACCTTCAACTTCTGAGTAAAAGACCTTGGAAAGAAGGTATAGTCAACTTAGTTAAAGCAGTAACTCAATGCTTCAGAGTGACTTACGAATGAGTACATTGTTATCACATTATGGACAACATTTGAGCTCCTTATCCCTTACATTTTCAAATGCATGAAAAGCTAAAGCCCTTTAATATTCCCTTCATATTTGCTAGAAGTTGTCAGTGTCACCAAAGCACAACATCATACAGTGTATACACTGAACTGATGTGAAACACAGCCTAGCTTTTAGGGCAGACTTGAACTGGCAACTCTGCACATCATTTGGTTGGACAGCTGTAGAGTTGTGGGACTAGTCTGCACAAGTTCAACAGCTTAGTTCATATAAGGAAGATGTTGACATTACACAATTATGACATTGTAAAAATTGTTCTGTCATAAAATATCTCTCCATGTGTGTTATGTACTGGAGACTTAGGAGTTAGGCAGAGTCTGTTTTCCTGTGCTTAGAGATCCTGAGATGCCAGGGGGTCAAAAACTAATATAAAGTGAAAATGGTTTGGGTACAGCACTATCAATGCTATTTGTCATTGGTTTTATTATCACACAAGATCAAGACCTAAAATTAAACTGGAGCTCAGATGCTTGATCTACTGCATGAACAGTGAAAACTCCTTATGCTTTAAGCCACTTCCTCACTGTACCTCTGTTTTCACACAGAAGGGTAGACCCAACTACACACAGCATCCATCTAAGGCAAGTCTTGGCCACAGCAAGTGCTTCTTGGTGTTCTGGACTGCAAGCACTTTCATAACAATTAAAATAACCCTGCAGCTGGGCTTCACTGGTGTCATTTACAAGACCATGAGATGAATGTGCATGTGCACAAGAAACACCTACTGCAGGGAATTTTCTCACTTTTACAGCGTACATAATATAAAGGTAGTCAGGAGTATGCTGCTTTCTACCTTATAACATAAAGCTGAATTTCAGATATTTTTTCCTGGAAATGTCAAATATCTGAGCAGAAATTTCTGATAAAAATAGCTGCTTTTTTGTTATTGTTGTTGAAGGGGAAAATAACACATTCTAGTCAACATCCCACATCTTTGGTGCTAATTCCCCACTGACTAAATTCCATTTTGGGATTGAGTCTCATTGCCACAAAATACCTATTAAAGTACTATCTAACAAAAATGAATGAATGGCATGTTAGTGCTCATTATTTTTTCTGAAGGCATACTAAAACACAGTAACTGGTTTAGACTAGCCATTCTGTTTTGCCCAATAGGCAGAAGGTAATGTGGCAGAGGCTTGGAGTGGGTTAGAGCCTCACCTATAAAACTGCTGTGTAAAATAGGAAAACAGCTCAACTCCTTTAACAGAAACTCACCACTGAGGTAGGGGGAAATAAAACAAAGTGCCTTTTCATATTTCAGGCTGCAGCGGGGCTCCCAGGAATGCTATGTAGTACAGCACCTTTCAGGGAAGAGAGACACGAACCTCTCCTTCCCTTGTACCTGCTGTCAGTCTTGGAAGCTTTAGAGTAGTTTGAAAAAGTTACTCCTGCTAAAGCAATCCTCAGGCTGGAAGTGTAAGTCAAAGGATCTGAATGGCCCTTCATTTGCACAGTGTAATATCAGCTTGCTCTGCTCTACTTTACTGTTTTATCAGCTGCAGAGAGCACCGACATCCTTGCAGGAAAACCACAACAGAAAAGCAATCTATATCCACTGCAAGCCCTTGGCATCCAACCCAAATTCCCATCACAGCTGTTTCTAAAACACGAAGTGTTTGTTTCTTAAAGTTACAGTTCAGTCCACTCTCTGGGGAACGGGACTATTTGTTACAAGAATGGGCTCTCCTGCTGACTTCACCAAGCCACATGCATAGTCTGAGGCCATGTAGCAGTCTGGAGGACCACTCACCGTGTATCCCGTGATGGTGCTTGCATGCTGCTTCGGCATCTTCCATTGAACGCTGAATGCTGTACAGTTCAGTGAATCCAGCAGTATATCAAGAGGAGGCCCCAGCCTATCTGCTGAAAACAAAATGACATTGTGTAAGAAGACACAGTACATAAAACCTCTCCTTCAGCCACCTGGCAGGCAGGGCTTTGAAGAACAGGCCTGTGCTGCCCTCATTCCAAACTATCAAACATAGTCTACTACTCTTACTGACTTGGATGCCCCTTTTCTCTCTCCACTGCTGCCCTTCAAGACAGCAATGGAATACCATGAAACAGGGTGCAAAGGGGGACACTCTCTCTTCTCAGTGGAAAAGCTGTGGATCAGCTCAGGAGCACCTAGTGCTTCAAGAAATGCCTTTGAGCAATGAGTAGCCTTTTAAATGTGTTCCTGAGATGCTGGATACTACTCAGGACCCAAAGACAGGACCATTCAGGCATCCATACTGCCCGTAGAATCTGTAGCACAGCCTCCTGAGAAAGTCCCCCCAGGAAAGGTCTGGAGGACAGCACAGCTCACAAACCATAAACCAGTATGGACTTCTTTGGAGAAGAAAGAGTTCAACCTTATGGATGAGACCCAAACCATGACATACTCCCTGGGGCCTCGTGCATTTTCCTCATTAGCACGGACGTAGTCTGATGGATTCCTGCTTGGTCCAGGGGGGCTGACAGCAGAGTGCCACCCCTCATGCTCACCTCCTGCCCTGAAATCAGCAGTAGCTGGAACCATACACCACCACATACCATCTGCCACTGAAAGGAGAGGCAGGGATGAGCAGTCAGGGCTGGGATATCACTGTCTACTTAAGCAGCATTTCACATTCAGAAAATGCCTTTCCAATCTTCACAGCACCAAGTGCTGCATCAGTAATAATGAAGAAAGAATACCCGAACATTCACTCAACATATTCATGACATCCTAGTATTACTTTCTAGGGAAGCTCTATGAGACAAGTTTGCCAAAAGGCACAGTTGCTGAAATAACAAATTTTAACTAGCAATGACAAATTGCCATGTAAGGCAGGCTTCAAATTCATACTCTGAATGCACTGTAAGCCAATAAATTTATTTATTGTAAGTATTTGGTGAATAATCTGGAACAACAAATAAATTTGAACAAAATGCAATCCATTTGCAGACTATCTGCAAACAGAGAGGCAACATCTGTTTAATAAGGAACCACATCATGAATTATTCACCCAGCACTAGGAAACATTACTATCTCCAGTTTGCAGATGATGAAAGAGACACAGAGAGCCAAATACTGACCTCAGTTACACTGGCCTATAAATTGCCACTGAAGGAGTAAATACAAACTTAATACAGGGAAAATAAGAGCAAGGAGATGAAGAACTATGTATTTCTATCCTCTCTGTTTAATTCTCCCTAGAAGTCAGGGGATTGCCCAAACACAACAGGGACAGTGGCAGGATGCATGCTTGTGAATCAGGTGTAAGCACCATCAGCAACCAGCATTGTCTCTGCAAGCAGCCTCAGATGATGCTCAGCACTCACCGTACCACTGCATCCTGCCCCCTCTGTGATAAAACCATATGACAAGCAGGCACATGCCACTCAACCTGCTAGGGACTGTGCTGCCTCATGCCTAAACCAGGAGCCAAGAGAAAAAGGAAAGCCTGTGGCAGCCCTGCCCCATGCACGTGAGTTATTTCCTGGGGAGGACAGAGGGCAAGGCAGAGAGGAGTATGCAGTGTGGCAGTCCCACAGTCCTCTGCTGTCATTGCTCCTGACCTGACAGTGTAGTGATGTGCACCTGGGGATTTGGAGTCACTCCTGGTTGTCAGAGTCTGAATTTCACACAACCCATTAGAAAGCAAAAAATGTCCTTTTTTGGACTGACCTTTCCCTTCCCAACCATGGCAAAGTGACTCCAGGATCTGACACAAGCAATGTTTATGACACTAAGCTGCAGGAGATGCCATGGCTTTTGAACAACTGTGTTGTGACACTGTATCAAAGCAGTTTGTCAGCTGATCACAACTGCTGCAACACATATCGCTACTTTGCTGGCAAACTGTTTTGAGATAAATGTGAGCTTGATGTATTTTGCATGACTTTACAGAACATCGTGTACTAGGCACAATAAAAACACATTAAGACTGGTCTAAACATTTATGTCTTTATGTAAAATGTCATGTTTAGACTATTAAAAGTAAAAATAATTTTCAAGGGTAAAACTCTGGGTAGCTGTAGTTTCTCCTACAACCTTGTAGTTTCTCCTACAACTCAGGTCAGAAATACCTTTTCCCAGAACTCAGCATGAGGTCTCCGTTAATCTGGTAGCACCATGCACAGTGCAAAACCGTAACAGAGCCTACTTCCCTTTGCAGCCCACCACACTGGGAATCTGCAGACAAAGAAGGTGCAACACATCCACTACTTGTACATGCTCTGAAGATCCATCTCAGAGATGATTCCTCCCGCACATATCCTCTGCAGTTGGATCCAGTGAACACCTAAGAAGGCACGGAGATTGCTCGGACCATAAAGAGCAAGGAACCAATTTACAGAAAAAAAAATTAAACACATTTTGTACACACACAGTTGTACTCCTTTCTGGCCCATAAAGCACAGAAAGTTCTGTATTGTCCAAAATGCTTTGATAGCAATGGAAGCAATGACTCCAGCCCCATGCAATGAAGCCATTAATCAAGGGAGAGCACCCTCACACCTATTATGACTACACATTGTGAAAGTATATCAAATACAAGAAGTTAATGAGGATTTGTCTGTAGATAAACAAGGCTGAGCTGACAATGTTGCGTTTACTTTCCTGCTTACAGCTATTTTCCCTCTCATTTATACATCTTTGGTTCTGTACTACTAAAAATATGCATAAACTGCCAAACCAGTAAAGAAGTCACCAAACAAGCTGTCCAAATGAGCTGCAGAATACAAAACGCCCTCTCCCTGAGATGGAGCAAATTTTGCCATTTCAAAATACTGACCATTATTTAAACTTTTGCTTCACAAAAGCAACTCAAATTAAAAACAGTGAAAAAGCTTATCCCGTCAATACAAGTGTCACTTCCATTGTGGCTCCCACTGCTACATACAACAGCTTCTGCCCCTATATTACACACCCACTGGCTACCATCAGGGTGGCCACAGGTAAAATGCCACCTGATAATGGTCCCTGGCCTGGGCCAGCCAGTGATTTGTCAGTGCCTCAGGATGCTCCTTGTCATCACTGAATCCACCAGCAGAAATATCACTTCTATGTCTATCCTTGTGATTTTACACAGAGTGACCTTGGGTGCACAATTAGAACGCTGCAAATTAGTCCACCCACTGCTTCCAGGCTAACCATTCTGGCCTTGTGCAAAGCTCAGGAACAATATATTCAGCTGGATACTTTCCTTCAGCTACTGCAGGAAAACTCCTTATGCAGACACTGGCAAGTTCCTGCTTCCTTCCAGTCATGGACTGACTCTAAAATCTTACTACATTGATGAACAGTTATGAAAAAAAGTCAGCTTCAAACAAATACATTTCTAGTGTTCACAAGCTTCACATCTGAAGCACTTTGGATGAGTTGGATAAAGGTTGTCACTATTTTGGAGTATAATGCTAGTACCACAATTTTTGAGTAAACTTCAGAACTGATTTAAATTTTAAATTACATTAAAATAATAGTGACTGAAAATAGGGTTTTTTAAAACAATAACAATGAATGGAATATAAAAGGATTGGTGTTAGAAATTCTTCTTTTAGAATGTTAATTATACTTTGCATTTCATCTTATCTTTTCTTTTTAGATGCTTCTGCTGTTTCAAGGCATGCTGGTAGCCACAGATATTTACAAGTCCTGACACAATATGCAAATTATTCACCAATACAATCCACATGCAATAATATGGTGAAAAATACAAGTTTATAGTTTGGAAAATCAAAATCTTTAGACTACATTTTCTGTACTCTGATTAATGACAGGGCATAGGCCAATGAAAGGAGATAAGTATTTCATTAATTTATATGTCTGTGGGTAACAGCTAAGAGGTACTGACTGAAGGACTCCTTATTTTCAGGGTTGATGTGTCTCATATTTGTGTCCCATAAAACAAGAGAAACTTACTGATGAAATTCTGGCTGTCACAACTAACATGTCACAATGTAAGGAAATAGGAATAAAAAAAACTCATGAAAAACTATTCAAACTAATTATAAATGGAAGTTTTCAGAACAGAAAATGTTCCAGAAATACTTTTGAATTTCTTCCGTTTGAAACACTATTTGTGTCTGCCAACTCATTTAAAAATCTGATTTTTATTGAAATAGCATTTAATCATTGAAATAGCTCTTATCAAGAAAAAAACTGGTCCACTCCTGGAGGTGAAACTAAGTGTATTATGTCCCAGTCACTCTCTCACTGAAATATTGGTGAAATTCTTATTTATAAAACAATAAACATCAATAAGTATTCTCTTGTTTCCCTTCTTTTTACAGACTGAACAAGGTTATGCAAACACCACAGTGGAAGGAAGACAGCATGACAAACTGAAAAGGTCAGGAAATTCTAAATTATAAAAATGTGCCATCCTTAAATTTCTTTGAAGGCGTTCCCAGCTCTGACTGCCCAGCAGCATTATGTAAGAGAGCAAGAATCTCCCAGCCGCTACGACTATAAAGGACAATGACTCGAAACTGGAAAATCTCAACCAGTCTCTCCTGGTTCTGTACCCAGACTAACAACAACAACACAAAAATAATCAAGGAAAATCAAGAAATCTTGATGACCATTGCTCTGAATGAGTCACCTACCACAGCACCAGATGCTGACAAAAGAAAATCCATGGGATCACCTGCATGCTGCCACACCGAGCATTGGTGCCAAGAAGGCAGGTAACACGACCCTATAGAGACATCTCCATCTTTGACTCAGACCACAGTGCACAAACCTTTGGAGAGACTAACCCGACCTTTGTTACTCCTTAAAAAATACTGTAAAAAACACAAAATTATAAAAAACCTCTACGTCATAATAATAACAGGCTTGGACCCACGTGATGTTTCCCTGATGTGTATATAGCATCGGTTATCTGCCCTGGGTACATCTGAGGTGACGGTCACTGGGGTTTTTATAGCCCAGGGAAGGGGAGCGAAGGAGGCAAAGCTCAGACCTTAAGCCACAGTGCAACACGGTGAATCCCATTAACAATGAACAGACACAGTGTCACTGGTGACTTTGTTGTGGATTTTCCTGCTTTGCCTTGGCCCTGAAGATCACAGAACACAAGGAAGGGCAGCAGTGGGAAGCCCCGGTTCCTGCCCTATGCTCCTCCCTTGAACAAGGCTCTGGTTTCAGGAAGGCTCCAGCTCTGCAGAGAAAGGAAGGAAAGAGGAGAGGAGGTCTGCACAGTGACTTCTAGGAATGAGAAGCAAAAGCAGAAACTGCTTATTTTTAAAAAAAAAAAAAGTAATTCTAAGAGACATATAGAGAAGAAAACTTCTAGCTGTGGATAGTTATGCATTGGAATCACTTTGGGGGAATTCTTGGTGCTGAAGGTTATAAAAAGTAGAGGACATCTTTATCTCTGAGCAAAGGTCTAGTTTATGCCTATCCTGCCCTTGTCAGGAGGAATAGATGGAGCAATCTCTGGGCAACTCTTACAGGCTTGTGT
>NW_008650559.1:23596-23977 GCF_000695815.1 Acanthisitta chloris
ACACTGTACCGGCATCTGAGACAACTTGGTGAAATATTTCACCTAATAGAAGCATTTTCTGCTCCCAGAGTAAACATAGTACAGATGCCTGTAAGAAGCCCCACCAAGACACTCCACCCACATAACCTCAGGTGCATTTCTGGAAGTCAAAATTCAGTGCTTGCTCCCCTAGAACAAGGCTTGTGCTTTGGCTGTCAAAGCCCCAGTGCTGGGGCATGTCTGCCCTCATTCCTGACATCTCTGCAGCACTTTGGCCTGGTAGGAGAAAATGGTAGCTAGGTTCCCATCCCTGGACAAGAGGCAGCGCTGAGGTTCACCTCATCCTACTCTCCTACAGGATACTTGAATGCAAAGCTCGACTTTTTTTCCTGGCTTGGGGTT
>NW_008650559.1:23994-34132 GCF_000695815.1 Acanthisitta chloris
GTACCTGCTGATGTGTCCAGTAACTGGCAAGTTGCTACTAGTGCTGCCTGCTGCCAGCACTCTGCCTGCCCTGCCTTTGCCTACCTTCAGCCCCTTCACTACTTTTCAAATAACCTTAAGAGTCTAACTTAAGTGCTAGAAGGTAGCTGAAATCAAGCAACAGTATGATACCATGTCTGTGTAATAGAATTTAATAATCAGTGGGATGGGCTGCTTAGGAACCAGCATGCCAATAGCATATCCTGACATCCTCTCCAACTCCTTGCCCCTCCATGGCTTCCTATCCTGGGACTACACTGTGAACAGACATCACTTAAAAAGCCACTCAGCAGATGCACAGCAGCAAGCAGCAGCCTTCCAGCCAGGCAGCCTGGTGGGGTTGCAAAGGCTGCTGGGCTGAGGCAGACACAATGAGCTGCAGGGGAAACTCTGCACCCAATGAAGTGCAGTTTCATCCTACCATGGAGCGAAAGCAGCTGCTCACTGCCAGTGGCAGCAGCAAGGTCTCCTGCCTTTCACTTTGCCGCTTCCCCACTCCTTCATTCCTCTTCCTCCAGGCATTTTCCTCCACCTTCCTATCCTAGGGCTTCTCCCTTCCTCTGCACTGATTTGAGTCTTCTAACAAAATTCAACCCATTTCCACCAGAAATAAAAGGCTTTTCTCTTTTCTATTGTGGTTATGCATCAGAGGTGCTAGAAAGCACTACTGAAGGAGCTCCAGAAAGCATCACACTCTGAAAACTACTTGAAGAAGAAACAGGAAAACACAGTTGATCACACAGTTATTAAAGTTCATAATCGAGTCTTAGGCATTGTTGGAGAAAATTAACTCTACTAAACAGGCTATTACTGTTCTGAATGAAATTGAAAAATAAGGATAAAAGCTGGCTCACTGCATTTTCTGGGCATTTATAACATGGGTACAACATATGAAAGACTTGGTATTTATTATCAAAAACTACAGTTTCCTTATATAGATAAGTATATATATAAATAAAAAGGCCAATGAAACTGTAAAAATGCTAAATATCTAACTTGAAAATTTATTTTCCCATCAATCCATATCACTTAAGGGTGTGTTTTTCAGGTGTTTGCTATCCAAAGCTTATTATCCTCAATGGCAAAATTGTTCACAATACTTGAAAAATGTTCTCCTTGATGTCCCTTAATCTATTTGTTTTATCTATTATACATTTCTCTGTTGCCAAAACTCAGAACAAAACAGCTCTTGAAATAGTAGCTTACAAGAAAAAAAATTAAAGGGGAGCTTCCTTAAAAGTGATCACATAGAAAAAATTTACAATCACACACACACACAAAGATTAAAGTATAAAGAGGACAAAGCTGACCACGTGACAAGCAACAAATGCGCAGGGTGAGGACAGGACATGCAGCATCTTGGGTTCCCTCAATCCCTCCAAGTCCTGAGTGATTTGTTTTGAAGTTTTGAAGCCTATTTGTGGACACAAACAATCTGGTCATGCCCCAGAAAGTTTCACAAAAACAAACGTGTGGCTTGGTTATCCCTGAGGTTCTGGCACAGACCTCACAACACAAAAGGGTAGCAACTTCCCACCAAATGTCTTTTACTGATGACAACTCCAGCAAAGACTTATTTCCCTGTAAAAAGCAGAGCAGTTGTTCCAGTTGGTAGTTTCAGTCCATGACAGGATACACAACAGCTCAAAGGAAGCTAAACTTGAGGGCTGAAACAGACATTTTCAAGATATCCTTATGACACTGCAAAATTGCAGAGGGGGTGAGGCTGGAAAGCACCTCTGGAGATCACCTAGTCCAAATCCCTTCTCAGAGCAGGCTCAGCAGGCTGTCCAAGACTACCTAATGACGTTTGAATATCTCCAAGGATGAAGACCCCACAACAGCTCAGGGTAAATGCTCTGTCACCATCACAGAAAAAAAAACCCCAAACCTATTTTCTTATGTTTAAATGGAATTTTCTGCTTCCAGTTTGTACACGTTATCTCCAGTCCTGTTGCAGGGCACCACTAAGAAAAGCCTGGCTCCATCTTCATTACTCCCTCCATCATTTATACACAATTTGTAAGATCTCCATGACTATTCTACTCCAAAAACTGAACTGTTCCTCTCAGCCTGTCCTCATTTACTCACTTTTGTGACCCTTTGCTGGAGTCATTCCAATATGTCTAAGTATCATCTTTTACTGGGCAGCCCAGAATTGGACCTGGTAGTGCAGACACGTTTCAGAAGTGCTCCACAGAGAGGAAGGATCATTTCCCTTGACCTGCAGGCAACATGCCTCCTAATAGAGTCCAGTATGCTGCAAGAGCATGTCCACTAGGACTGCCACTGCACAGTGACCCTAACCTGACCAGAGAAAACTGCTTAATTGCAACTGCTATTTTATTAAAGGCTGCTGAAAGCCAGAGAAGGGAGGAAATCCAGTATCTTCTCAAGGAGCAGGAAATTCTTCTCCGACTCAGTTCCTCACAAGAAATGTGATCATTTCAGTACCTTCTATAATCAGCTAGTCTCTCCATTCATCAGCACTATCAGTAAAAATACAGAGGAAATTCTTTGTCTCTAGTAAGTGACTGAAATAGACGTGTTTTTAAACCTGAATTCCTGTACTAATCTAGTGTGGACCATGGCTGTGTATCCAAAGAACCAGTAACAAGTAGCAGGATGTGAAAGCTAGGAGAATGGCTGGAAGGGCAAAACCTTTGCTGCAAGAGACAATGAGACATGGAAATACATCTTGGCATAAAGAACAAATACATAAGGGAAAAAATAACAAATGACCCAGACACAGTTACAACATCCACAAAGCTAGCATCTAATGCTCCCTAATCTTCTCAAAGCATTCCCTGCTCCACTGGCACGTTGTCTTCTGCAGCCTGTAGAGTCCAACCCTGTGGCTCCAGCCTCTAGCAGGGCTACCTCAGCACACAAGCCATGCCCTTCTCTTGGCATTAGCTGTTTTCCCCTATAGACCCATTTTAGGTGCTTTCTAGTCCTTAGTCCAGAAGTGCCTGAAAGAATTGCTTATATTTTGCAGGTTTCTTCTTCCATCCTCTCTATGATCACTTTGTCTTACGACTCTGCAGGGGTAAATGGCTGGAAGACACCCATGTCACCCTACTGAGTGAGCCTTTTAGCACACACATGAATAAAGCTGCAGTTCTTGGCTGCATAGTTCAACACACCGCAGCGCTGCCACTATGTTCAATTAAGATGAGAATAGTAGCAACCTGCACACCACAGGTTCATGTGGGCACAAGAACGTCTTGAAATGGGAATGGGAACTAAAAATGCCAGCAGGATGCCAATCTCCATGCATGGCTAGAGTATCGGCTGCAATGCCAACATATCTGTACATAGTTATCTTCATAAAATGCATGCTTATTTTTAGAAACATGTTGCCTTCTCCTGTAATTGTCTAGAAAGCAGAATACGAAAGAGAGCTCATATTTCTGTTCCAAGTAGCAAATAGTGGGTTCTGCTATCTCTAATTAAATCACAAAAATTTTGGTCCTAGACATCTACTTTCCATCATTTGTAGTTTGACAGGTTTGGGTTTTTCCTAAAATGATATTCTAGTTGAAATTTTTCATGCATGAAAGAATTAAACTTGAGTGAAATTCTGTATAATTTTTGCCCTTAGGAATTTTTTTCAGAAGACTTTTGAGCCCAGCCAACACAAAGCCAGTCTTGATTTAAAACTTTATTTGTGCAATAATGACCCTGGCACATCAGAAGGATCAGAACGATTTCTGTATTTGAAAGCAGCATGGTCAACATTCACAAGATACTCATTTCCCCTCATTTAAGAAAGATGATTCAAATTGCAAGTTCCAAATGTACACAGGTACTGATATTTGACTGTAGCATCATTTTCATAGGGGCCAGAAATTTTAACTTACTTTTAAAATTGAGCAAGCTGAGGAGAGTAATCTGGCTTGGTATCCTGTCAGTCTCAGAGATCTTTCTGTGTGAAGTACACCGGACTGACTACCCTCCGAGGACATGGGGAAACTCAGAACTGCTCAGTGACCACTTCTCAGAAAAACTGCTCTTAGCACAACTGCCATCTGCACCGTAATTTAAAAAGCATTTATTAACTCTAAGGTTAATATATGTAAGTGGAAAGACACCATATCACTATTTGGGAATACACTCAGAAAGCCAGGTTCAGAATATGTTAGCACCTGCATATGGTTTATATCTTCTAACTCTAAAAATTATCCAGGATACTTTTGGCAATGCTTGAATGAGAGACTTTTTTATGAAAACAAAGCCAATGCATTTTGACTATCCAACTACACTGCCACCAAACCACCAACAGAAGAAAGGGTTTCTCACACAGCTCCATAGCTGTCCTCTTCCTTTTGAACTAAAGGCTCCCTGTGCCAATATTGTGTGGATTACTCTTTCATTAAAGGTCAATATCCTAAGGGACTTCCCTCAACTGTAGTCTTTACTCCTGGGTATAGTTACCCTGTGCACAATAGAAGAACCGGCATGAACTTGGTGTATTTCATACTATACACATTTTATCTGCAGAAGTTTTATGGATCATCACAGTGTACCATTATATAGGTTTGAGTTAGGTACCTGGTT
This sequence comes from Acanthisitta chloris, assembly GCF_000695815.1. Classification (NCBI taxonomy): domain Eukaryota; kingdom Metazoa; phylum Chordata; class Aves; order Passeriformes; family Acanthisittidae; genus Acanthisitta; species Acanthisitta chloris. Next base: position 28,594 of record NW_008650559.1, read on the forward strand.
GTGATGAAACTTTCCCTTTAAGCCTCCAATTTTCAGTGGCTTACACCCTCCTGAAGCAGTTACTCTCAAAAATTACTTTGGCTGTGCTTGTTCTCAGCTCAGTGACTCTGAAAAGTCTGAAAAAATAATGTTCATCTCTTGCTGTGGTTTGGATGTTCACGTTATATGAAATAACTAATTTGGTTTTCATGTGTGAGCATCTTCACTAAAAATAAAAAAGGAAATCAAATCTTGCCTAGCCTTACCCAAAAGTATTTCCTTTCAGCTGGCATTTATAAAAAAACAGGTTTGGGGGTTTGTTTAGTTTATGGGGGTTTTTTTAGATAAATCATTTGTTTGCACAGAAAATCATTAGGAAATCTTGTTCAAGATAACACAGCTAACATAGTCTCCTGTATGCCTGTGGTTTAAAAAGTCTTTTGTTATGTGACCACAGACCATCATTCACACTGACTGATAAATATGGCACCAAACTGCACACTCCATAACAAAATAATAAACTCTGCAAAGACCTATTCATGGCAATTTATTTAAATTACAGACATCTTTAATATACTTTAATAACTTCTTAATATGAAAAACTTTCTATGACCATTTTTGCATTTCACTTCCTTGTGATGGAAAACTTGTGAAAAGATCTTATCAGTCCTGTTTTGAGAACATGAGGTGACAATGCTAGCCATCTTTTTTTAGTTATTTTTCTTTTCAGTAAGATTGCGTTAAGGGGCTGTAAACAAAATCAGGCACAAGTCCCAATGATCTGAGAAATGGGAAACTCCCAAGTATACTCTCAGTGAATCTATGAGTTTGAGGGGCACTGAAGAGAAATCATTCATTGAAATTTTCTGTTTAAAGACAACAAGGTACTCTTCCACTCCTCAGGATGTCTTTTGGCTACCTGACACTTAGAATCCTCATCATTAAGTTTAAGAAGGTGAGTCTGTTGGATGTGCTCACTCCTAATGAGCTGTACAGTACACAGTGCAGTGCCCTACCCAGTCCAGTGTCACTGTGTATCTGCCAGAGAAAAAGAGTGTGGGTTTTTTGCAAGGCACGCTGAAAGATACAGAGACATTCACCCACATATTATCACTAAGTTAAAGCCTAGTAGCATTGACTAAAATTGGGGTAGAGCTGTGCTGAGCACCCTAGAGAAGTCTTAGCACTGTCTAATGTGGCATGGTTGGAAATGAATAAAAGCATAAATACCATATTAATCCCATTTTTAAAAATTAAAATCTGGCCTGGGAAGGACTGGCAAACCCTCAAAGCAAGTCTGTGACAGCCTCAGGACAGAAAGATTTCCCAAGGATTGCTCTAGTGCCTTAGCTCCCAAACACCCCTCCTCTCCAAAGTATCACTGGGAACTCCTGTATCTGGTATAGGCATAATCCTACCAATATTTAAAATGTCTTGGCTAATTTTACCTTTCTGAACACTGGTAGAAGTCTGAATAGTCATTTTAGATGTGCCATTGGCAAAATGCTCCCCAAGAGAAACATTTACCATAAGTTTCCTTTAACAGAGGACGATAGTGGTTTCAGGATGGAAAGGACACAAGGCGTTTTGGTGCAAGACTGGAATCAGAAAACATACTTTAAGATGAGTAATTAACAGTGACATACTAAGTAACATACACAAGTGAACTAATTCACCACATTTCCACTGCTGCCTGGGAGTGTATTACAGGAATGCTGATACCTGCATGAGGTGGTGAAGCGATTGATCAGCTAGCAGGAACCAGAGTATGGACCCCAGAGGTACAAGAGCAAGTCTGATCAAAATGAGAATGCCACATAATGCTGTGATGCAACTTACACCTAAATGTGACAAACAGATGCACATATAATTAGTGCTTGTTTGTTTTTGTCGGTGTTAAAGACATCAGACATTTCTGAAACAATAAAACAATGATATTAATCTTCCCCCAAATAAATTATTCACGTCTTCTTTATTAGTTTTAGCTCACAGATATACACCATCTCTGCCAGCTCTGCAGCCCTTGCATCATTCAGCTTCAAGACTCATTCCTCTTCTCAGACACTTCGCATTCAGCAGCAGATCAAGCTTACCCTTATATGCTTTACATGTGGGATTTATTATGACAGTGAATTACAATTCATCCTACTGTTGTTCCAAAAAAATGTAATATTTAAAACTCAAATAAGCACCTTCTTTCCCAAGCACTGCTACATTTTTCATATCTGTAGACCTGATTTCAAGGCAGTTTGACCTGTTTTGATACCTAAATACAGCTAGACTTTTAAAAGTGTTCCATATCCAGCAGCTCTTATTATAGCCAGATTTTCTAAAGAATTCAAGTATTGCTGTGCCAAGTTCTTCAGGGGAAAAAAAAAAAAAAAAGTCATTTACTGTAGTGCTGACCAGGGATCTGTGGTCTTTTGAGAATCTGACCCTGATACTGAGTGCTACTCTCTTGTAAAGTCTTCAGACTTTAACCAGTCTGATTCCTCCTGCATTTACACACAGAGACAGTGATGTCTACTGTTATGGACATCTGGGAAATAGACACAAGCCAAATTCTTTGTTTAGATTAGCTGGCAAGCATTACATACACACACACACACACACACACACACACACACACACATATATATGTCAACCACGAGGATTATTCCTAAGCATCAGATATGAATTTTTTTTCCTGCAGAACAACTTAACAGTTTTAGTATTCTACAGGGCATTGGAACTTTACATGCTGTTACTAAATGCAATATAGTGCAATAATTTTATGACATGAACATCTACAGGAAATCAGCTAATTGGTCATCTCTTTCCTCTAAAATCACAGAACTGTTAAAATTCAATATATTGTGCTTATATTAGTAGTAGTATAACAATTGGGGCCTAGTTTTAGGCTATTTAGTCTTCAACCAGTTGAAACAGAAATGGCAAAAACCTGTGTCTTTGCAGAAGGCAAAAGCAAGAAAACAATGTGAAAGCATCAGCACAAGTGCCAACTTCTGGGAGTGCAAGATATAGAGAATCCCAGGCTAATCTGTTCCCAACTATGCTATTCACCACACGGTGTCTACGGATTTGTTTTAAGCCCTTCCCAACAAGTCTGTCATCCCGTTTTCTTGTCTACAGCAAATGTATTATGTAACTGTAAATAAATGTTAAAATGAGTTTAGCAGTCATCAGGATGTTTCATATTTGAGCACGATGGCTTTCTTCTCTGAAGATTAATTTAAGACTTTGCATTTGTGGCCATTTTACTGTCTATTTTTAACTTCACAAACAGATTTTTCACTCTGCTGCTTTCTTGAGATTACAAAATTGATCTTTGTAATTTGAGCCCTGAACTAAAACTTGGGAAAATGGAGCTGCATTTTTACAATCTTTTCTACTTCTGACCCACAGGACCTCCCAGTCAGCTCCTGTTGTGGAAGATGAACTGGTTTTATCACATCTCTCTTGATACAACTTTTTGCTTTCACCTCAGCTGCAATTTCTGCACAAGTCTCACTTCTGTTGCTATTAAAAGGAAAAAGTGAAAGAAAAATAAAACCTAAAAGAACTTTTTACTATCTTACCTCTTTTTTACCCACTGAATGTGTGATTTTGGATTTATGAATAAATTATAGTTTCTTTGCACTCTCAACCACCCAGCATATGATATGCTGCAGAATAAGGCAGAGATGTGAGCTACCTGTAACTACACCTGTTCTCAGGGTTTTGAAAGCAACATTTCACAGTAAGGACCCAGCCATGGGATTTTTGGGCAACTGCAATTCCAATAGCCCTTGGCAGAATGCAGATGGGATTTAAATCATATACTGCTTCACACAAAGTGCCTGGGGAATTTCCCTCTTCAAATCTTGCTACAAATAGAGTTTCAAATGTTTGCACAGACTTTGAAAAAAAATAAAAGTGTTCCCATATAAAACTCATCACTTCTTATACAGCAAAAGAAGCAAAAAAGGAATGACTGAATCAGTCAGTGAACATGAAACATTCTAAAAAATGAACATAAAATGTGTGCTAACAAAAGTAAGGTAAACACAATACTAACTATTAATTCACTTCCTCCGCAATACTACAATTAGTTTCCAAGCTTTAAACTGTTTTCATTTAATGCACAGAAATACATTTTCCCCAGGTCTGTCATTCTGCTGTGACTAAAAGAAACCAATATACCAGTATGTTACAGTAGAGGAGTCTTTAAAAATATTTACACATTTCCATCCCCAACTTCACATATCCAGTATTTTTAACACAAGCTACTAATCATCTCATTCACAACGACTGTCTGGCTAATTTCCTCAAGTACTTAATGGTAGCTATTATGACAACCAAGGATCATGGGACTAGATCCCTAAGAGACAAGGTCAGACCAGCAAAATTAGCCATCTGTCCAGCAAGGGTTTTAAGCTCAGGCTGTATTTAAGTATTAAGTTTCCAACTGTACAGGCATTTCTTTTTTTCTCACATGAGCAAGAGAATGCACAATATTGACTCTAAAAAAACTGCAATACAAAATCTTTAAATACTGTGGAACAGACACAAAAATTATCTGCAGTTACAAGCACTTTGTGAGATGACAGAGAATTTACTAAAACCTGTTATGTTTCATATTGAACTGATGCCAGGGAACTCAGTGATAAAAGTCAGTGTTGGCCTCAAAGACTTCAGGATAGTCCCAGTGTTTGAGACAGCCTCGGGCATAGTTATCTTCTCTTGGCACCACAATTCCAACCAAGTATGCAGAATGTCGAACTTTACTATGTACTGTGTCCCACCTCACTGTTTACATTTTACCTTACTATTTCATACACTGCAGACTCTAAAAGGGCTGTAAAAGCTGCTTGGACTCCAGGTTCTAACTTTCAACCACTAAGGACCGTGTACCACCTCCTGGATCAACACGCAGACCTCCCCTCGACATCCGTGGGAATTCTCCCGCAGGATACAACGCCCAGCGAGGAGCAGGACCAGAAAGCACACCACATCATGCCCGATACAAAATAACTACATTTTTTGACAAAATCATTGCTTCCCTAGGAATTTTTCTTTGACATTTGCAACTCTGTATCTTAGGTTATTCACCGCCGCTACGCTACACACTGCCACGGACACAGCACAGCCTTGCCGACAGGTCAGCTCCGACCCGTTCAGCGGTTCGACTGACTCCTAACTCGGGTTACGGGACCCAGGGAAACGCGGATAAAACCTTTGCCAATTCCTTCCGCAGAAGCAACAGTCTGGTCCTGGTCCGTAACTCGACGGAACCCACGGGCACTGGGGGATTAAACGCCGGGGAAAACGGACACGGACACAGCACAGCCTTGCCGACAGGTCAGCTCCGACCCGTTCAGCGGTTCGACTGACTCCTAACTCGGGTTACGGGACCCAGGGAAACGCGGATAAAACCTTTGCCAATTCCTTCCGCAGAAGCAACAGTCTGGTCCTGGTCCGTAACTCGACGGAACCCACGGGCACTGGGGGATTAAACGCCGGGGAAAACGGATCGCACGCCGGTCCCGCAGCTCCGCGGCTCCCAGCGGCACAGCCCCCG
>NW_008650560.1:0-18862 GCF_000695815.1 Acanthisitta chloris
CCTTTTTTCCCTCCCTCCTTTTTTCCCCTCCCTCCTTTTTTCCCCTCCCTTCCTTCTTCCCTCTCCCTCCTCCCTCCCTCCCTTTTTTCTCCTCCTTCCCTCTCTTTTTTCCTTCCCTCCCTTTTTTCCTCTCTTCCTTCCTCCCTTCCCTTCCTTTTTTTCCCTCCCTTCTGGCTGGGCTCTTCCCGCCATGGCAGCAGGAGCTACAGGGATACTTCCACAAGATTTTCCTGGCCTTTTTCCTCAGAAAAATGCTTTTAGCCAAGTCGGGAGGTGCACATAAGCACGAGGAGCAAATTCATCACATCACAGACTTTATCCTGATGCTGTAAGAATCCTATAAATCTGATGAGATTTGGGAAGGCAGACACCCACCCCCCCCAAACATTTTCTATTACAGTCTGTAACTGATTCACCTGTTTGGCACTGAAGCCCTAGATAAGCTTTTCCCCATATCTTTCCTGGTGGTGGTGTAAACCACCTGGAATCACACAGTGTCCTGAGCTGGAAAGGACCCACAAGGATCACCCAGTCCCACTCCAGGCCCTGCATAGGACACCCCAGAATCCCACCAGGTACCTGGGAGTCTTGTCCAATCCTGTGTAAATGCAGACAGAGGAAAACCTCTCTTGCTCCATTAACTAAGGAACACAATAGGCTCAGCCTCAGGTCCAAAGGACTCGGGGTGGGAGGCTGATTTCACTAACACCACTGTGGGTGGTTTCTCACTGACATTATTCCTGACTGCTTCTCCTCCAGCTGCAGGGAAATCCACCTTTGTGAACACTCTGAAACAAGCTGGTGAGGAGTGGGAAGTTGTTCCTGAGCCTATAGCTAGATGGTGCAATGTCCAGCAAAACTCGGGAGAGGATTATGAGGTAAAGGAGAAACACAGTCAAATGTTCTCTTTACAGAAAACCAACATATCCATCAGTTTTGAGACTCTGTGTGATAGCAATGCTTTTGCTGACTGCTTGCATGATGTTTGACTCCCTCTTTTCCTGTTTGTTGAGGAATAATTGTTGTTTCATAACAAGATGTAAATTCTGGAAGCACTAAAAGCCTCTTTCCTGTATCAAAGCAGTGGATGGGGAAAAGTGAGGCAGAGTTACCTGTAGCCACTGTGAGCTAACCAGGTGAGCACAGAGAATTGTTCTGGAAGGTGTCCTTGGAGTGTCTAGGGAATAGTGCTAAATTATAGTGGGATTTTTTCTCCCAGCTCCCTGTCATTCCATTGCCAATCCCCATGCTGCCTGGTGGCCAAACCCCCCTGTGCAGGTGACTTTTGAGGGCCTGGAGATCTCAAAATACCTATCAAAAAGCACAATGTGTGTTGGTTAACTCACTGTAAACCTTTCCCAGGGGAGTGTTGCTCCTGCCGCCTTCTCAGCTGGATTTTTCTGGAGTTAGCTCTCTGTTTTCCCTTTCAATCCAGGAGCTGACCACGTCCCAGAAGAGTGGGGAGAACGTGCTGCGGATGATGTATGAGAAACCAGAGAGGTGGGCCTTCACCTTCCAGACCTATGCATGTCTCAGCAGGATCCGTGCCCAGCTCAGCATCCTGGATGGAAAGCTCCAGGAGGCAGAGAATCCTGTGGTCTTCTTCGAGCGATCTGTCTACAGTGACAGGTACGTGAGCTGGAGGCCTCGAGGTGGAGTTCATGGTTCTCCCAGTTAAAACCATGGAATCCCAGGAGAGTTCAGGTTGGGAGGGACCTCTGGAGATCATGTAACCCAAGGCAGGGTCACCTAAGGCAGGTGACACAGCAGCACATCCAGGTGGGTTTGGAATGTCTCCAGACAGGGAGACAGAATCATTAAGGTTGGAAAAGACCTCTGAGATCTTCAGTCTATGATGTAACACCACCATGGCACTAAGTGCCACATCCAGTCTGTCCTCAAATACCTCCAGGGATGGTGACTCCACCACCACCTCCCTGGGCAGCACATTCCAGTGCTCTGCCACCCTCCGTGGAAAGAGATTCCTCCTCACATTGAGGTGGAACTTCCTGTGGTTTAGTTTATGGCCGATAAAGAATGCATAAATAAATGCCCTATCCTATGTTTCTGGATTCAGAAGGCGAGACTTGATAACTGGATGCCATCCCACAATCCTTAGGCATTCTCTGTGTTCTAACGTACTCTGAGTAAATAACCCAGTGTACAAACCTGCTGTGGTTTGTAGGTTATTCCTGAACAGCTCGGCTACACATATTCCTGCTTTTGTGGACATAGTTACAGGAGGAGGCTACCAGTGTTAATTCCACTTCAGAGATGCTACAGAATTGGTACTGAGCTTCTCCTCTAGTAACTGTACTTGAGACAAACCAAGGATTCCTGTGTCCAGGCCAGTTTGGGTTTCCAGCCCTGTTCTGTGCCCACAGGTACATCTTTGCAGCTAATCTGTATGAGTCTGATTGCATGAACGACACTGAATGGACCATCTACCAGGACTGGCACGACTGGATGAACAAACAGTTTGGTCCAAGGCTGCTCCTGGATGGGATCATTTATCTCAGAGCCACTCCTGAGGTGAGGGGTACAAGTGTGTGGCTGCACAGAGAGCAAGTGTCCATGTTCTGTGCTGTGCCCTTGGTGGCTAGAGTTCAGCTCAGGCTGCAGTAACCCCTGAGCACTGTCATACTTGAGCTCTGACTCAGACAGGCTGGAAACACTCAGAAAAAGTCCTTTCAAATGCAGCCTTTGTGTTTTAAAATAAACTGTAATGGTAATGACTTTCTAACTATGAAAACAGAATACATGACAGCAGGAAAGGAGAAAATACCACTGAAACAAACCAACCAACCTCAGGGATGTGTAGAATAGCTCTAGGAGTAGCTGTTTTCCAGGGAATGTAGCTGTAGAGGGGGTAGACACAGCAGTTAATAGTGATGGCACAGCTGATTTAGGGCTGGGCCATAAGTCCTGGCACCTAAGACAGGTGAGGGCACCTCTTCTACATGAGGCTTAACGACTCTGCTTTGGTCTTTGGGCATCTAATACTGGTTTAAAAGGAGAGAACAACTAAATGAGTGAACTTTGAAGCATGAAACCTGCACAATCAAGAGAAAAATGTGAGTTTAGAAGAGCTCTGAGTCACTTACTGGTCATGTCAGTGTTTCCTTACTTGCAGCTTCCATGCTTCCAGTTTTGTTCTGGTTGTAAACTGCGGCAGAATGCAACCTGCTGGAGTTATTCTGAGGGCTAATTTTTGGTCTGTTTAAGACAAGAACATTTATTTCAATCACTAAGCACAACACTTCCACAGTTTTGGATGGTTGTTGAGGCTTTGGATGTGCTCAGGATGGGAACAAATAATTTACTACCTTGGAAAACAAGCAGAAATACACAGTGAGATTTTGAAACACCAAGTGGATATTTCTGTGCTCTTGGCATGCAATACACCAATTTGTTTTTATTTGATATCTTTTGCCTCTAGAAATGCCTGAATAGGATTTACTTGCGCGGCAGAGACGAAGAACAAGAAATCCCCATTGAGTACCTGGAGAAGCTTCACTACAAACATGAAAATTGGCTCCAGCATAGGACACTGCGGTAGGGTTTGTTGGATGGCTCCTTGAAGATGGATAAATCTTTGTCAGGGTGTTCCATAATGCTTTTTCCATCAGGGAAACTTCAACTGAACTCCAGGAATATTCCCATCAGTGCTTTTTGAGTAGTACTGTCTTTCCAGCACGCCTTGAGCTCTCTCCACACAGAGCTCTGAACAGCAGAGATTCAGCTGAGCTCACTTTAATACACAGTGGAATTGAACATTAGGTGCTGGGGGAATAGAATGTTCAAGAATCACTAATGTATCCCAGGAATCAGGCTGTAAATTCAGGATTCCTGGCTGCAATTGATGGATGCAGTTCTTTCCATGCATTTCTTGACACTGAACATGCTGACAGGGGTTGAATGTTGCCTGCAGTATTTCCAGCTGCTAATATTTGCTTTGTTCCTCTCCCAACACAGAACAGATTTTGAGTATCTACAGGAAATTCCCATTTTGACACTGGATGTTAATGAAGACTTCAAAGGCAAAAAGGACAAATATGATCACATGATTGAAAAGGTAAAGTCTCACAGGCAGAACAAACTGATGGGTTAGGTTGCTCTAAAAATACACTTTGCTATCTAGTCCTTCTGAAGTATCTAAGTCATGGAGTTCCATTCTGAATGAACAGAGCTGATTTCAAAGCTGCTGCATTTCAAAGCTAGGCCAAACCTTCAGCATTTAACTGCTCAGGTGTTCGGTGTCTGAATCCCAGTGGGATTCTAGCAAGGACAATTTGGCTTTTATCTGAGCAGTGCAATGACTTCCAGACCTCAGCAGTGGGGCACACACGTTGTTCTGCTCTTTGGAAACAAACTGTTACCTCACAAGAAAAGCAGCTTTGTCCTTTGATCTCTGTTGATCCACCCAGAATTGGAACTGTTCACCTGATTAGAACCAGTCTTCCTGCTCGAGCTCATTAATTGATGGGATGACTGGACATGGCAGCTGTGGAGGGAACATGCTTCCCATCTGCACAACATGAGATAAAGCCAAGCTCAGGCAGCTAAACAGGCGTTTTGGAGGAATTGACTCTGGTGGAGCTTTCAGGTTATCTGGGAGCAGCCCAAGCCCTGTGTTGTCCCTGCTTTTTGGCATGCTGCACTTGATGAGCTGTGTGCTGATGTCCCATGGGGATCCAGACCCTGTGTGCTTCCTTCTTACCTCTGTCCTGATACTCATCCTGAAGCTGTGCCTGGTGTGTAAATCCTGACAAGGTTCTCCATGCTGCTGCTCTCCAAAGTGGAGGGTGGTCTTCTTGTGATGCCTTTCAAGTTAGTCTTGGCACAGTTATGTGTTCCGTGCTCTACAGGAAGGGATTTGACCTCTTTTTACCCCCCACCTCCTTGAGCCTGACCTGGGAAGGGAAGGGGCACAGTTGGAGAGTGTGATCCCAGATCTGTTTCCATTTCACATCGAACGTTTGCAGATGGGCTCTGTGTAGCAGAGCCTCTGCCAAATGAATAACACTGTGTTGTCTGGTGAATGGTGGATTCCTTTCCCTGGAGTAGCTTGGCTTGAGTGGACAGAGGAAAATGCTCCCAGTTCAGGCTATATCACAGCCTAGTGGTTAGGAAGCTCCTGAAACTTAAAGGCGGGAACTGTGAGCCTAGCACTGATCTCCAATATCAGATTTTTTTCCAGGCACTGTGGTTTTCCTAGGTATTGCTCTATTATTTCCTTGCCCACCTCAGATTCCAAGGAACTTGCTAATCAGAGGCACTGGGTTGGTTGCTGGAATGAGACCCGAACGGTGTTCTGGCAGTGGGTGTGACTGTGGTTTCCAAATGGCAGCTCTTTGGAAGTGGTCATTATTCTCCTCCTGCTGGGGTTACACCTGCTTTGAAAAGAATTCCTTTGAGACTTAGGGCTGTAGTTGAGGACCACAGGAGGAGTGAGCATCATTCCAATGTGTCTCTCCCTGCACCATGGCTGGAAACATTCTTGATGGGGAGGTAATGGCACAGCCAAGCCTGAGATTCTTTCTTCCTGTTTCTTTAGGCTGTGGTAGAACATAAAGCAGCAGAGAGGTAAATACAGTTGCTATCTTTTTCTGTTGATAAACACTTCAGTTTCATTGACAATACTTGTTTCTTTTTTTGCAGGTCAAGGAATTTTTGGGCACGTTATAATCCTCCTTGGAGCACAGGCAGTCAAACCATTCCAAACATCTGTGTGATCAAAGTCTCAGCTTCTGCTTTTGTAGGAGGCCTCTGGAGAGGCAGGACTCAATCCTGGTGATTGCACTGTGAGGAACAAATAAACTTTGTGGCTAGGGAAATTAGTGAATAAATGGGTATTGTCTGTTCAGCATTGTAGTAACACAGATTCTGAAGAGAAAAGAATTCTGGGCATCCCCAAGTATTGCCCCCATTTGTAATCAGATCTATGAGCTCTAGAGTATTTTATTGAGTTTTTTTTAACTTATTTTGTGTCCAATTGCTATTTAATTTTGAAGAAAGTCGTGGGGTTTTTAGGTCTGTCCAGTGGTTTTTAGTAGCACTGATTTGTAATGGATGTCTTGTTGTTCTGAGAAAACCATTTTTGCTGCTGAGAGAATTTGAATATAACCTGGAGTTTCATATTTTAAGGCACAAAAAACATCTGATGATTTTGCTAGATGAAGTTCTTCACAGAATACACTGAATAAAATGCAAATATGGCTGAAATTCTTTGGGTATCGAATGAGATATGATATCTGTTTCCATTATGCACCACAAACTGGGATATTCAGAGGCTTTCCATTCTCTAGCCTGTTTGGGGTTTTTTCCCTGATGTGTTTTTAAGCTCTGAATAAAGCAGAGCTGGCTTTATTGGTGGTGATTCCTCTCCTGGAGGGGAGTATGTTTGCTTGCTGAGTACTGCAAAAGGAAGGACATTTTGCAAGTGGCTTCCATCTGTAACTGGTGTGCTTAGAAACCATCCCATTTGGCATTTGGGATGTCAGAGGTGGCGTCCTGCTTTTGTTCAGCTGCTCCATGTGCTCACTGGGACCCCAGGGTGCTTACACTGTTTGAAGTAGCCTGTCCTGTTGTAGTGAGAAGGGGAGACCTGTCTGGAGTAGCTTCTTGTTGGATTCACTGAGCCTCTAGTTCCAGGTGCAGAAACCAAACCTTTCAGGGTACACATCTCTGGGTGCTGTGAGCTGCTTTGCTCTGCTTTGAACATTTCTGAGTGCACAGTTGGCTTTTGAAGGCAACATTTTATTGTACAGCATTTTGTTTGCACATTTTGTCTGTGGTGCCTGTGACCTGCTCGCTGGTGATCTCCTCCTTTGTGGCTGGAATTGTGCTGGCATTCTCTAACCATTGGCTGAACAATAAAGGTGGTTGGAAAGACATTTTCAGTCCTTAACAGTGTTGACTCTGTTGTCTCATCCAAGAAATAACACTGTGGATTGCTGGTACATAATCCTGGTACAGTGGATGAATTGGAGGTTATGGATTCTGGGTGGATTTGGTGTAAAAGTCCTCTAAGACTGATGAAAAACTGTAGCTTTGGATTTTCATTCATGTGTGGGAAATGAGCTTATGGGATAGAGACACAGGATTACACAAAGTGCATCCTGTGTGTAACTCGGTGATCAGCAGGAGTGTGATGTAGAATATTTATGTTGTAGTGGAAAGAAAGTAACATCCTGGCAGAAAACCTGGTGTGGGGCTTGAAGGGTGCCCAGGAGAAGGGAAGATGTGAAGAGGTTTGCTCCAGAAAGGAAGTGAGGTGGAATGGATGAAGACTCAGTTCAGATTTACTTGAAACACATAGTAGAAGCTTTTAAAGCATTCTTGGCAAGAGCCTGAACAGTAACAACTTATTTTGACTAACAGTGCAATTATTCCTACAGTTTCAGCTGTCAAAATTGTGGATTTAATTACAGGAATTGGAATGACAGTGCTCGTTGCAAGGAAGTAAACACGTCTGAGTCCTAATAAAGGCTCCTTTTGAAACCCATCACAGTGAGCACACAGAAACACTGTGGCAGGTTATCTGCAGCCTGTTCCAGAAAGCTTTACAAAGTCTCTGCCTGCCAAGTTTGGGCTGGAAGGAGTGAAGTCATGACCAATTATTAGAATGATTTTAATTGCTGTGCAGAGAGAAACCACAATAGCAAACCCCAACGCACACCCCACAGGCCCCTGGGCCTAGGGGGCTCTGCAAGTGGCTGGGCTGGAGTTATCTCTATGTAGGACAGACAGCAGCAGAGATGTCCTGAGACCTCTCCCTGTGCCTCAGCAGTACCCTAGCCTCCTGAACCTGTATTTCCTCAGCTAAAGACTATTCCCAGGCTGCTACAAACCAGGATTGTTGTGCTGGGCTTCAGAGATGTGAAAAGCTTTGGAATTGGTGTCTGGATGGAACTTGGTGAGGATGGTTTATCAGCCTTTGGGTGCTGTGTCCCTTTTCCCTTGGGTAAGAGAAACTCTGATGGACTTGCCTAGGAATGCTTTGCTTGTTTTAGTCAAGTGTCATCATGATCAGAAACAAACTTGGGATGTGATTTTTATCCAGTTAGGATGCATTAAATTAGTGGTTGGTAGTGTTTTAATTGTGATGCAATTGTGTGAGCAATGGTCTTTGCCTCAATTTATTCTCAGTCCCTGTTGATTTCTGTACAGTGGATTTTAAGTTCATATGAATGCTCCTTAGAACAGCAACCAATTTTGTAGGTAGAACTTAGTCTTCTGTAAGTTTCTGCCACTTACTTACTCCTACAGTTTTCTATTTACTTAAGCAGACTTGATAATGGGATTGTATATAAAATGTGATCAGTATTGAGATGATTCTCTCCTTTTCCCAGTAATTAGAATCTCTTTCAGGAATCTCTTTGTGAAACACAAATGACCCAGGACAAACTCACCATGAACTGTGAAGCATAGATCAGGGAAGTGTCTGTATGCAGCAATAATTAAGTCTATCTGAGGAGAAACCTGTGTGCAAGTGCTGTTGCCAAGAGGTCTCAGCACAGCTAGGTGAAAGGACTCCCAGGTGGTTTGTCCCAGCTCCTGTTTAGACTTGCTGTGTGACTGTGAGGAAATAAATCACTCTCTGCCTCAGCCTTTTCATCTCTAAAATATTGATACCTCCCCGTGCCCTCAGGAGCCAGGGAGAATGCTTCACTTCATATTGATGTGCTCTTTTGTAGCTCTGAAGTGCTCTGGTAAATAATTGAGGAGGAAGACAGCATAGGTTTTTTGGGATGTTTGGATGCCCCTGGCCCAGATTTGTGGCCAAGGGGAATGATTTATTTGTTTTACAGGGTATTAAAAGCCATCAGTGCAACATCGGCTGTGTTGAAGCCACTGAAAACTGTCACCATTTGTGAGGAAGGGAAACTTGGGAATAGTTTGATTTTGAAATACAAATTGATGGCAAAAACTGTACTGGAGTTGCTGTAGCTAGTGGTAGCTAACAGGGAGAAATCCATGCAGGGATCTGCCACAGGAGGTCATCATGTCCCTGAGTCTCTGGGCTGGCTGGGAGAGGAGCATTGTGTTTGGAGAGATAAAGAAGGGAGAGATGACTTCCTCACTCATCCAGAGTGAAAATATCACACTGATGAAGAAATTCTGAATGGGATCTTTCCCTCAGGAGGGAGGGAGTAAAGCAAGCTCTGCTGGATTAAGTGAAAGACCAGAAAAGGCTGAGCTAATGGGAGGGGTTTGGTCACCAGAAGGTCTTCCGTGCAGCCACCAGCTGTTTGTGTTCTGTGAGTGAATATTAGCACATGGATAACACTAATCCTGGTGTCTGAGCCATCGAGCCTTTAGTGCTGAGCTGTCCTGCCTGGACACAGCCTGGAGCAGTGCTGGGAAGTAAAGCACTTAGCTGTTCAAACTGTGGCCACACACGGTACTTAACATGCCAAACTAACCTGGATGGGGATGGATCCTCCAAAATGCTGACTGAAATCCAGGGGTGACAAGGAGTGTGGGTTCCATGCTGGGAGTAAGGCTGAAGGGATTTATTTTACCTTAGGTTGGTATAATGTAGCGCTCAGAGCCCAAATTGGAGGCTTTTGTGTGCAGGTGACTCATGTTGTTCTTCGACCTAAGTTTCAGTCTATGGGTATAGAGAATGTGATGGCAGCATAAACAGGAGTATGGTGCATGCTGAATGAGAGTGTAGCTATTACCTGTGTTGTGGATCTCTGCTGCTGACTGCTCTTTCCTGAGCAGTCCTGAGCAGGCTGGACATTCCCTACATGTATCTCCAGGATGTCCAGGCTGTCCGGCTTGCCCCGTGGATGTTTGCTGGCTCTTGGTACTGACTGGCTTGGAGGAAGACAACTGGTTCCTGAGGGCTATTCACAAAGAAGTTGCCACTGCAGTTTTTCCAGAAGACACCCTGTGCTTCCTCCTGTCCTGCATTTTGTGCTTCTCTCTCCAATTTCCTTCTCAGTTGTTGTGACTTGTCTTCTAATAACTGCTGAAAACATGATCTTGTACAAGTTGTAACAGACATGCTGAAGCCAGTGCTTGAGGATGTGGCTCCTGCCTTGTTCCAGTTGGGTGTCTTGGGGTTTTCTAGTCCTCTTTTCCAAGCAGTTCTACTGAGTTAGCCCACCTGATTGCTGGGGCTCTTCCTAGCTGCTCCTGGTTTCATCACTGGTTATGGATGTACACTGAGTGTGCCCTTCAGATTTGCCTGTGCTGGTTTGTTAAAACAAAGAGGTGTTGCTCTCTCCTGAGCTTGCAGTGCACCTTTGGTGTTGTCCTCACTGTGGGTCTGCTCATGGCCTTTGCCCTGACCCCTCAGCTCAGCACAGTGGCCTCAGGTCATTGACTGGTTTGTTGATCCTGTGTCCTCTCTGTGCTGTGCCTCGTGAGGAGAAGCTCCTCAGTCACAGAAAGCAGGACTAGACTTTTAAGGTATCATTCCTGATCTGCAATGCTGCTTCTCTCCTAAAGTTTTCCCGAAGTGGCCCAGAGTAACTGGGTAGGTGTTCCAGGCATGCTTATCCTTGCCATGACACCTGAAGAGCTTGTTCCAGTGGGGTTCCTGCTACACTGCCCACTTCTGGCTGCTTCAACCAGGCTGGTTTCTGACTAGCAGACTTGCTCTGCATTGGGACACAGGAATATAGCTGTTTTGTGGAGCTGAGCAGTTTTAGGTCTTGGAGAGTGAATGAAGATTCCTTGAGGCTGGGAGCCATCCTTTCCTTGAGCACTTTCCACTGTCAGTGTGCCTTGTGCTGTCATGAGTGCACTTGCACTCATGTTTTTGTAGCTAGTTAGTGTCCCAATTATTCTTAGACCTTCAGCTGAAGCACAGATTGGTCTCAGAGTTCCAGCTCTTACCTGGTGAGATGCATTCTCCATCCCCTTGGACATAACCACGGCTTGTGCACAGGTCAAGAGAGAACAGCATGACACTGGTGGTCTGATGGGTGTTTGTGCCACTGCTGGTGGCTTCTCATCCTGTTCAGCATTTTAGAATGGGTGAGACTGAGCTTTGGAGATCCTATGGCATGGGGCACTCTAGAAATGGATTCCTACTGTGCTTGCCAAATCTCGTGGCTGCATCACACACTTAAACACGTTTGTTCTTAACTCAAGCTATGCCTTTTCCCGAGATCTGCTGATGACTTACAGTTAGCCTATGCCTGTGGTGGGGCTGATGGAATTCGTCCACGCCAGAGCTGAGTCACTAGCTCTTCCTGTCGGAAAGTTTCCCTTTCTCCCAAGGTTGCTCACCCATGCTACACTCCAAGTGATAATGCATCTTCATTTTATGTTTTATTGACGGTCTGCATTTGCCCGTTGCTCTCAGGCAAGGACACCTCCAGCATCTGCTTGCACTGTTGGCTTTTAATACTGCTCTTAGCATTTCTTCTGGGATCACTGGCACAATCCAGCTGGAATCATATCGGCAGGAGGGCAGAAAGGCTTGCTGGAAGTGCAGCAGTTGTGAGCATGGATTGAAGGTCTCTGGATCTCTTGAAGCCTCTCTGCAGAACCCTCCTCTTAGCCACTTTTGTCAGGAATTTTCTCTGTCTCTGCATTTCTTGTGGTGCCTTTGAGGGTTTTTTGTTTGTTTGTTCCACTCTGCTTGTCCCTAGCACTGGAATATAACCTGGTTCTCCTTCCTCATCTCTCATTCTGCTGCCCATGGATTGAGGCTTTGCATTTCTTTTCCCTATACCAGCGCATGTGTGGGATGGGGATACCTGCACTGTGCTCTCACTTCACCTCCTCAGCTCCAAGCCTGGATATTTAGGCTGAAGCACTGGCTGTTCCCATCCTCATCCTTGTCTCGGATAGCTGTGGTTGCTTTAGATCTTGGAAGACATTTCTGTAGGGGATTAGATCTGTCCTACAACATTTCCTGCTGGCTGGAATAAAAAGTCCCTTGAATGATCTTTTCTTTCACTAGGAAGTACTTAGAGTCTTGAAATTCCATGTGGACACTAGAATTCTCAGCTCTTAATGTAAGTACTGATTTCCACTTCTGCTTCTTGGTTTCAGGATGTTATGTTTGGATTTTTTTTGTTTGGTTGGTTTTTTGGCAGTGCAACCCCCAAAATCCTTCAGTGCTGCCTCTGATCTCTGTTACCAGTTGCAAAGTTCTATTGCTTACAAAATGAGTGTTATGGCTGTACATAGTTTGGTTCAAGTTTTAGTTGTGTGTTTTGTTTGTTGTTTTTTAAGGGGACCTGTTTGCAAACTTAGCTTTAAGCTGAGGTAATACCCAAAATGTTAGTACTTGCAGGTCCTTGACTGCAGGGGTGACTGCTGTGACAGCGTGTGGTCTGGGACAGGTTGCTGCTCTGAGCATGACTCATTGCTAGCACCTGTGCTGCTGATAGCGAGGTGTGCCTTGAGGTTTGTTCTGTATTTTTAACCTTTTAGCTGCTGTGTCAGTGCTTGGGGAGGAGGGAAGCTCTTAGTTGCTGTTTTTCTTCAGGAGAGAGGGTTGAGATGGATGTTACGAGAAGTAACAGAGACAGATGTTGGACAGGGAGATGCTCATATGGTAGAGCTGATTCTCGCTGATATAGCTCTTAGAGTTTTATTCATCTGGCAGGATATGAGAGAGTGAGATGCCCTGGACTGAATCTTTGGCTCATGTTCATTATTGAAGCTTCATTTCCAAAACAGCGCCACAGAATTCAAACCAAGAAACAGAGATCACAGAGATGGAGAAGCTTTGAGACCTTACAGGAAACAGCACTGCTGTAATCCAGGGTGAGACAGAGGTATTTGTAGGCTAGCTTTGAAGCAGGCTATTGCTAAATGGAATCCATTAACATCTCTCTGGCATGCACAACCCACCGGGAGCCTTGGGAAATAAGGCTGGAGTGACTTGCACACACCGACTGGGGCTAGCAGGGTCGTGCTCCAGCAGGAGCACAAACACTGGCTCTGCCTCAGCAGTGTGTGCTGGGGACGTTCTTGTCATCAAACAGCAGCATTTCATCAGTGCTTCTGCTTTGCACAATGACCAGAGAGGAGAATTCCATTCACAGGATTTGGCTTTGTGATCCTTCCATGGCCAAAATAAGGAATCACAGACTTTTTGAGAGGCCCATGTGGACTGGCAAATTTGGAATGTGTTAGTGCTGATTTAGACCACTTTTATGAGTGATTTTATGGAACCAGTGTCTGCTCCCTGAGTTATTTCTCCGTCAATTTTTGCAAATCCTTTGCCCCTTGGCCTCGGGAGTCTGCAGCCTCCAGCTTGGAGTTAGCTTGGACTGGAACTTGCTATGGACTGTAGTGTATTCCTTAGTGAAGTGACCAAGTGAAGGGTGAGAATGGGCAAGAAATTTGGCCATTGATTGCTATTCTAATTGCAAGAAATAAAGCAGGACACATCAAGTAACATGCTGAGGGAATGAGGTGAGCAGAGACTAGAACAAGTAGGTCTATAGACATTGGAAAGAAACTGATCAATGGAATTTTACTTCCAGGTTTGGAAGTATAGTGCTGAGAGGTCTGCTCAGCAGTGAAGGTTTTGTATTGCTGCTGAAGAAGAGAAGGATAAAAACTGACCTGCTTTTCCATACCAAGAAGGGGGAAGTGTCACCCAAAGTCATGCCTGAAGAGCTATTGCAATGTATGGGGTTTACCTCCTGTACCTGATGGAAGGGAAGAGGGACAGAGTGGAGGGTAGGAATGATCTGTGTCACTAACCTGTTACCTTGAGTGACTGCCAAGGCTTCAGACCTCAGAGAGCAGGTGGGTGCTGAGTTCCTGCCTTGCCAGTGACACAGCAAAACCTCTGTGCTTGCTCCTGCATGCTGGACTAGTGAGGGAGCAGCAGTGGGAGAAAGAAAAGACAAGGGTAAGTCCCTCAGGAAATTTTCATATCCTTGCTGTTCTTTCTCTGTGGCTGTGTGAAAGGTCTGTATGTCCTGGGCCACTTAGCAAGGGAGATGTTTGGTGTTTCGCTCCTGGTGGATGATGGGCAGAGGAGACTTGTTGTGCTGATGAATCTGGTCATGCTCTGCCTTATCAGCTCCACATCTGGAGCAGTGCTGCCACTGGAGAGGGCATGAGAGCAGCAGAAGCAATTTCCAAGGGGCTGGATGCTCCAGTGGTCAGGCTTTTACACCCCCATAGAGTCAGTGACTAAGAACTGCTTTGAAGGGGATCTGCTGATGGGTTTTTTTAGCCAAATAAACAGGTTAATAACTAAAAAAGGCCATTACAAACCTGGCAGGCTGTTCTGTCTTCTGCTGGCACAGTTACTTTGGTTAAAAAAATCTTACTGTCTGTGCAGGTTTTGCCTGGGAAAGATGGAATAATTTCTTGCAGGTAGAGTGTATTTTCACCAGGAGAGGTTGTGCTGACCCTATCAGCCCTTTGCTGGCATCAGGCAAAGTAGAGGTGTACTGACAGGGAGCTCATGGTGCAGGTCTGCCCTAGGAGTAAAAGTCTGGGCAAAACTGTTTATTTGAACTGGGACTTAGCTAAGCACATGTTGTAACAGAATGAGGGTTTGTTGGTTTTTCCTTCCCTGGCACGTAGTATATTGTCGAAGAGAAACACATCAAGTTAGCCTGTGGGGTTTTTTTTGCTTTTTTGTTTTCCTAATAGCATCTCCCAGTGGGGAGAACATGCTCAGAAGGGACTTGGCAACGTCAGTCTCAAACCTGGTGGTGTTTCTGAGCCTCTGTTATCTCTGTTTCTTGCCTTAAACTTGGTGGGGTGAGAGGGAAAGTGATCTCTAATCCAGCTAAACACACCTGACTCCAAACTTGGGTTTGTTTGCTCAAGATTGAGATATGCAGAGAAGCTCTCTGTCAATGTTTAATGAAAGGGGTTAGAGCAGCGGTTTGCTCTGGCACTCGAAAGTTTGAACTACTTGTATTGTGCTTTGGACATGATTTGTGTGGTTTTCCTCTTTCCTTTTGTCTTTTTGGTAGCTGAATTCTGCTGGGCTAGAGGACAAGTGTATTCAGGTTTGAGAAGTCACTGATGGAAGATGGAGGAAGGAGATGTTTAAGGTACAGCTCAGCTTCATGAAGAGAGAGAGTGTCTAAACTTCCCTTCTGTGAGAAAGTTGGTTCTGCTCCAGCAGAAGGGACGTCATGAGGTGTGGAATTGGGCTGAATCTTACTGCTTTGGACAAAAAGTTGCTTTAGGAATGTAAAAATAGTATTGTTGAGATACTGAGATGAAGAAGACATTGAAAACATAGATAATGTGCAGGAAAATGGCCCCTGGGAAACACACATTGCTGTAGTGTTTAGAGCTCCATTCCACCCTGGAACTCTTTGCTTATCTCCTGTGGGTGAGGAATTGGGCATGTCTGGATGTTACCTAAGAAAAGGAAGAGGGTTTTGTGACTTCCTTGTAATTAATACATCTGATTATAACTGATGTGGAGCAGAGAGTCTTTCTAGAGGCTGCTGCAGATCCCCACCCAGCCCCACTGCTGATTTCCTCACTTGTCCTCAGTGCTGGTACAAACTGCTTACCACAGCAGTGTGCTGTTTGCCCCTGGCATCCTGTTGCACAACCTCATCCCCAGCGATCTGCAGCAATACCCTGATTAAATTGGGTATCAGTGTTCATCTCTTTGTTTGCTTAAAGCTGAACGCTGTGTGATACTTGTCTTCTGAGGGGCTGAGAGAATGTCAGAGGCAGTAAAGAACCATTAAGAGGTTATTTAGGCTTTGCTGAGCTGTGGGTTCCCTTTGCTAGAACAGGCTCCATTGGGACAGTCTCTAGCAGTGTTTGGGGCTGCTCATAGGTTGGCTGAAGTGAACAAGTTTCTTACACACTTGTGGCACAGAATTTGGTATTTACATGGAATTGTGTGTTAAGAAATTCAAACTTTCCTTGTCTTTTTTGTTCCTTTGTAATCTTTTGCTGCAGCTCCATCTTCCTGAATCACAGAATCACAAACTGGTTTGGGTTGGAAAGGGACATTAAAGCTCATCTCATTCCACCTCGGGCCCTGGGCAGGGACACCTTCCACTAGCCCAGGTTGCTCCAAGCCCCATCCAACCTGGCCTGGAACACTCCCAGGGATGGAGCAGCCACAGCTGCTCTGGACAACCTATGCCAGAGCCTCAGCACCCTCACAGGGAAGAATTTCTCCCAAATATCCAATCCAAACCTGCTCTATGGCAGCATTTTCCTTATTTTCCATGACTTGATGTCTTTGCTTGACATGTTCATGGAATTTGGCCTTCTGGGATTGAAGGGGATCTATGTAAACATGTGATGTTCTCAATTGTGGGCTCTGCCAAGGGACTTACTGAGCCTTTCTCCACCAGAGATTTTTCTTCCTGATGTTTCTAGATAAAATGGTGGAACTGGGACTTGGGTAACTCCTCAGTAACTCAACCAGGTGTTTGGCTACTGGCTAGAATGGAGCAAAAGGGGTTTCCTTCTTCTGTGAGATTCTCCCCAAGTTTACTGTGTCATTTGAAGTTTGTTGGGCAGCTCTTATTTTTATATGACTTACTGTTGGGTTTATTTTCCATAAAGATTTGGGAAAGCTAATTATTTTTTCCTCCCAGTCCAGGAATGATTGCTCATCCTTTCCCATCACTGAGGCTCTGGTTGGAAATAGGCAAAGATTTCACAACTTTTCGAAGCCAACTGTGCTCATTCCCTGCTGAGAGCCCTCTAGCACTCTCCTTATCTGCCTCAGAAGAGAACTGCAGCCTGTGTTAACATGCTTCATTTCACTTCTCCCTCTGACTCCACCTAACCTAGCACAGTCCTGGGTCATTCTTGACTCCTACTGGAGGATTGTGTGTGATTGGGCTTAATCCTGTGCCCTGTTGTCATCAGGAGATGTCACCTCACTCTCTCTGTAAGCTGTCACTCTTTTCTCAGTGATGCTTGGATTTGAAAAGGAACAGAGCTTCTAAATTGGCAGATGTTGCCACATTCTGCATGGGCTTTAGGAGCTTCTAGGTACTGTAGTGTTTGGGAGAAAAAAAAGTGCCTGCAGCATGCAGCACTCGCAGTCAGTGACTCCAAACATGGAGCACTGCCCTGTAACCACACACAGCATAGCTCCTATGCAGTAATCATTATGGTTTTGGCTTTTGCTGTCACATGGTTGCCTTTCCTGTAATCTCCTAGCACACAGGGTCTGGGGTTTGGCTTTCTGCTCCAGAGAGAGATTCCCCTAAGGTTTGCTGTGCCCAGAAAATGTCTGAGGGCCAGTGGGTGTCACAGTGCACATGTGAAGGCAGTTGTACCCTATAGATTTGGAATGGAGGTCCTTAGGGCACTCAGGCCATTGCTAACTCCTGAAAATCATTCCCATCCTGATAGACTGATCCTTCTGAGAGTTGTCTTAGGTGCTCAGTTTTGGGATTTCCCAGGTTTGGGTGTCAGCATCTGTGTTGTGACGAGGTTTGGTTGTTCCAGTTGCCTATTGCAGCCTTAGGGTTTGTCTTTTACTTCTTCCTATCTCATCTGAGTGTGGTTTATGAATGGCTAATCTGATGTTTTAATGATGGCCAAAATAGCCTTGGTCTCAGTGGTCAAACCACCTGATTTCATCCACCCCCTGGCAAGTTCTTCCTCACTTTCCCACCTGTTTGGAAACAGAGGTGTTTGCTGGATAAGGAAGGATAGGCAGCAGCAGGAGCTTGTGACAAAATAGTGCTCTAACTGCCTTCATCAAGTCCCACAGTTGCTTGTCTTGGCTACAGAGAGAAAAAAACCCATGTTACTCTGTGATAATAAGGTGGTCTGGTGGGAATCCACCTGCAGCAGAGCCCCAGGACCTGCACAGCTAATTGAGATGCCTTGTAAGGCTCAGCCTGGCCACTGACTCTTCCACCTGGCAACCAACACTCCTCCTTTTGCTGCAGTTCGGCCTTGCCAGAGGCCTCTGGGCACAAGATAAACCCTCTCTTTTATTTGTCCTAGGCACCTGTGCAGCTCCTGGCATGGCTGGCAGTATCTGAGGCTCTCCCAACCCTCCAGTGCGTGCTGCTGTGAAGCTGAAAGGGGATTTGCTCCAGAAGCACAAGGAAAGAGCAGAAATGCATCACAGGTAAAGTGCATGGCTGCAGCTGTTTCTTTCTGACTAATCCACAACCAACTTGATCTTTCAGCTGGACACATGACTTCATGTTTTGGTTGGGCACATCCAGCTCATGGGGAAAAACATTAACTGGTTCTCTGGTGTCAAGGTGAACAGACATCCTCCGGTGCCTTTGGGATTGGGCTGTGGGCTGAGCAAGCTGCCCTGGCTTGGTGGGAAAATGTCTTGTGGGAAGAATCTCTGCAGTCCTGCCAACCTAAAGGAAATTGGGATTAGACCCTGAGTTGTTCCATGCCTGAGTAATGCCACAGAAGAATAGGAAACCTGGTCCCTGCAGAGTGTGAAATGTGTTGACAACAGGACACTGTGTCCATGCCACCGTTACAAAAGGGTTTAACTTGAGACCTGTCAGCAATTCATTACAGTTGCCTTTTAAAACAGTTTTTCTTGCAGGTTAAAGAACATTTGATTATTAAATCTGCCCTCACCTTCGCAGGATCAGGAATTCTGGGTGTTTGAATTGGTTGCAGAGGTAATTAAGCACCTAAATCCCTTCTGAGATGAGATCATGCCAGTTCTTTCTGTAACAAGAGTGTACAGTGTTTATTCCTGCTTTTTTATACAACTGCCATTTGGGTTTCCTTTTCTTTCCCTTTTTTTTAATCTCCTTTTGGCTCAGCCACCTAAAGCCAACCTCCCTTATTGCCACAGCCTTCTGCCTGTGCCTTGTAATTATACTGTACCTGGGAGGAGTTCAGCCCAACATTGTCTTTCTTCAACGTGTTGTTACACCACCCATGGAAAGATCAGAGAGAAAACCCTTTGTCCTAGGTACAGTAGGGA
>NW_008650560.1:18872-28154 GCF_000695815.1 Acanthisitta chloris
TTACTCCTTCGCAAAAACAATGTGTGGGGACACTAGGGAGAGAAAGGACTGGCTGACCTCATGGGAGACTTGAGAAAGGAGGTGTCCCACTGCTCAAGTCCTTGGAACAAAAAGGTCCCAGAACCAGGCTGTTTGTGGTGGTCTCCTGAGACCAAGTAGTGGTAGACACAGTGATAGCTCCAAAAGTCACACTGCTGTGTAAGAGGCTCTGAGGCTCCTGAGGAAGTGTGACATTGGAATTTTGGGTTAGAATGACCTGTACTAAGTAATGGTTGGAAGGGCTTAGTCCTGGGAGAATAAGCAAGGGATATATGTGGAAAGCAATCTCAGTGCTCTCTGGAAACAAGAGACTCCTAAGGTTTCAGAAATGACCATCATTTGTGTGGTATTGGGGTTTATCCCCTTTGGGACCAAGTCCCACTGTCCCAGAGAAATAACCTGTACCATTGAAACTGAGGGAGTTAAGGCACCTTGGTATTTGTGGGAGAGCCTCAGACGGTGTGTGCCCCTTGGAGAGGGATCCAGAATGGATTCCTGGCTCTGGAAAACGTTGGCTGGAGAAGGGGCCACTGGATGGAGCTCTTGTCCTGTGGCTGGCCAGCACAAAGCCTGGTTACCTGAGAGGCGTGACCTGTACCCGTGAGGAATTCCATTGGAAAGCCAGTCTTTGTACCAGGTAGGGGTGGGATTCCAGGCATGGTGGTGCTGTGTGACAATATTAGACTGCTTTAGGAGCAACTTGAACCTCCTGGTCAGGAAGGTAAAGGTCAAGCATTGTGATTAGGTGCGAGCAAACAGGTACTGCCACCACCAAACTGGGTAAAACCCAAGTCTGAAAGGTGCCAGGTAAGGATTTGGCGTAAACCAGTGGCTTTGAGCTTTCACCAGGTTAGAAAGTTCTGTTTCAAATAAGCTGCTCAGCTGAAAATCAAGAGACAGAAGTTGTCTTAGGAAGACAGTTTATCCTTGCTGGCACCAGTGAGCATGTGTATCTATGCACCATAAGAGAGAGTCTACATGCATAGTTTTTCCAGGTGTAAGGAGGAGTAAGTCCAGAAGAAAAGCTACATGTGTGTACAGCTTATGGAGTTCCTGACATCAAAACTGAAGCGTTGCAGAGAAACATGGTCCTGTGCTCTGTGAAGACTCGTGTGGTCCAACTTTATTCCTGTTGTTGGCTGGGAGGAGCAGAATTGCCAAGTCTGATCCTCAGGTCTGCTGAGGCCAACACTGTTGGGAGCAGGGATTGTGTGGAGTGAGGGGTCAAGGAGACCATGTGATTGTATTTGGCTGTAGGTAGGTGATGGTTTGAAGCTGTGTCCTGAAGGAAAGTGCTTTTCAGCAGAAAGATTTCCAAATTGTGTTTGCTCCAGTGTTATGACAAAGATGTTGGTCAAGAGGGGATTTTCATATGATTAGTGCTTTCAGGCACATAGTCTGAGATAGTTTAAAGGGTCCATCCTTTTTCTTCCTAGAAGTGAAAAAGGGGAGGACACTTGTTCAAAAGACAAATTAAGTGCATTGTTTGACTTGACCCCTGGGCTTCCCTGAACTGAAACAACCCATTCTGTGTAGTTTTATCTGCCTTTTACCATGTGTTTAAATAGGGTGTTGCTAATTGCCTGCCTGGTTAGGAGTTAAAAGGGCAAGTGAAACTGTTTATGACATACTGTATGTGTTTAAGACATGGAGTTCTTTCAGAGGAAGGGATTAGAATTGGACTGCTTCCAAAACCCAGTTTTAATAAACTCAGTGTGGCTTCAAAAAAGGAACAATTTCTTCCCTTTTGCCTTGCTGCTGTTGTCATCAGAAGACTTTGGACCTGTGTGTATGTGCCTATGGATGTGCAGGTTGCATCACCACTCTGGGCAAAGGCTTAGGATGCTGACTGCTGGCATCTCTGCATTGTGAAATCCAGGGGCAGAATGCCTTGCTTCCCTCCTTTCTTGCTTTTCTTCACCAGTTTGGGCTAACATTGGCAAATGACTTGCTTCCAGAATGTTTGTGGAAGCTGAGAAGACAGAGGGTTAAGTGCTTACTGCAGGAATTTGGGGCTGGCTCAGGGCTGCCTGAGATGGAGAATTTCAGATGCAGTTATGCTCCCAGTGCTTTGTTTTCTCTGCCTGCAAAAGCTGTCAGGGATGTCACATGTGGCTGGTTTGCCCCTGGCATTCAGGGAAGAGCTCGCTCTGCCCTTCCAGCTCACAGTCCTGGCATTCCTTGTTAAAAATTCCTGACTGACTATTGGAAGCTTTCCTTATTCATGTCTGTACAAAGGTTTAGGAAAATTAGCTGGAGCTAGTAGTAGTCAGAGGGCTGATAATGTAGCTGAAAGCAAAGGGTGAGGTGGTGCAAGGTGCCACTCTTTTGAGGCTTGTCAGAGGATGCTGCTTGGTGCTGCTTGGACAGGACATGGCTTAGTTCTCTGTGCTACAAACAGCTGTTTTCTGCTGGTCCTGGGCCACACACTTGTCTCCCTGTCCCAGCAGAAACTGCATCCATGTGGTACCACACAGCTTCCCAAAGCTTAGGTTGCTGGCAGTGGGTGACAAGGTGCTGCTGGTAGAGGGGTAAGGAGTTGAAAGAGGATGTGGGTCACCTTTTTTCCCAAGTTCTTGATGGTACATGGGTTAAAACATGATGCCTCTGGTAAAGCAGACAGTGCTTCAGGTTTAGTCCTGCCCTTGTGCTTATTATAGTTGTGCTGTGGGATTCCAGCAGCTCCCCAAGTGCCAGTGCCTAGCACTAGTCATCCCAGCCACAGAGCCATCTGCCCCGTGGGTGGGAAGAGCCTCTGACAGCTGATGGAGACGTTGGGTGGGAAAAGCTGATGCACAGACAAACGACATGCTAATCCCCAGTCAGGAAAGGGGTGTGATGCCAGCCATGCAGGACAGGGATTGCTGCCAGGCAGGTGTCTGCAGACCTGGTGGCTCCCCAGAGCAGTCATTCCTCCCCTCCTGCCAGTGCTGGCCTTGTGCTCCCAAATTAGTCACCACTTGGGCAAAGCACATAGCTGGGGCTGTGACTCTGCCTAGGTGCCTGTGAGGGTCATGGGGAAGGTTAACTTGGGTGTTTCTGCAGTGTAAGCTGCAGGAAAATTCTTCTGCCCAAATTCCTGCTTGCTTGCTGAGCTTTGACTGCAGGAATAGCAGAGAGAGAGCATGAGAAAGCTCTCCAGGGAATGAGCAGCAGGATGGGCTGAGAAGGACAAAGTGCTGTGCTGCAGCTTGCTTTCCAGCAGCTGGTAGCTTCTAATATGAAATTGCAGCCCAAAATGTAGAGAGAGAATATAAAAATACAGCAATGAAAGTGACTTTCCATGCTAATGGCTCATTTTGCTTTCTGTTTTTAACTTGGCCCACAGTTAGCTTCAGATTGACTTCGATGATGAAGACATCAGAACTGCCTGGTTTGGAGAATCAGGCTGGCATTTAAATGCAAGCTTAAGTCTATTTCTGTAAGCGAGATGCAGAGCACTCTCACCAGGCTGCTAGAAATTCCTGCTAATTGTGGTGTTTCATTTCTGGCCAACTGCATTCCAGAATGGCCTCTCTCTAATGTGCTATTTACTGACTCTATTTCAGTAGATAAACCTGCTAACTTAGCAATATGAAATGTGTCTTCCTTGCATAATAGCCTAAAGCCCCTTCCAACCAAAGAGACACCCATAGGTTAATCTTGATTTATTAACTTGAGGTAGGTGTAAACTCTTCCTGTTGGAATGTTGGCAATGTTTGGCACAGAGTGGAGATGCTGGCATATGTGTACAGGAGGCCTAGGATCTGTAATCAGTGCAAAGACCATTAATATTTAAGACCTGTTATATCCCATCCTGCCTTTAACACATCATTTAGTACCTTTTAATTGAAAATAATTTAAAGCAGAGGTTTTAAATGGAGAATGGTTTGTCATCAAGTGGTGCATCCCTTGTGGGTTGCAGGTAAATGTGCTGAAGGGAGTTGGTGCTTGTTCTTACTGTGTAGAAAAATGGATATATAGAAATGAGGTGCCTAAAAGGGGTGTCTAAAAGACCTTGTCAGCAGATGTGCAATCCATAGAGCCATAGAATCCCAGACTGGTTTGGGTTGTAAGGACCTTAAAGCTCGTCTCATCCCACCCTCTGCTATGGACAGGGACCTTCCACTAGCCCAGGTTGCTCCAATCCCCTTCCAGCCTGACCTTGAACATTCCCAGGGATGGAGCAGCCACAGCTTCTCTGGGCAACCTGTGCCAGAGCCTCAGCACCCTCAGGGGGAAGAGTTTCTTCCTAATCTCTAAACCTACCCTCTGCCAGTGTGAAGTCATTCCCCCTTGTCTTGACACTCCATGCTCTTGTAAAACTTGCTTGCTGACTCGGAAAACGTGACTCTTAAGAGCTGTTTTAGGAGTTTGGAGTGAAGCCTTCTAACAGGAGAGACAATGCAGCCAACATATCCTTAGCACTGGAACTTCATTTTGGCCCTCAGGTTTCTACCTCTTTGCAGTGGAGAAGGACGTTCATCTGGTTTCCATGTATTTAGTGAAAGACTGAATGTGGCCCGGGTGACTTAAGTGGAAATCAAGGGGTTACTAACATGAAAAGCAAGTCTTTCCAGGGCTTGGAATTCCACATCTGTAGCCTGTGGTGCTAGGAGTACCAGCAGTGGTGCTTTTGGATTCCTCAGCTTTTGTCGTCTTCCAGTGAGTCAGTATCTTATTTCTGTGTGAAAACTCGTAACATGAAGCACCTCAAAAGCACTGATCCCTACAACAACAAACAGAAGGAAAAATGGAATCCTTCCTCCAGTACAAAATCAGAGCCAAGGAAGAGGGTTTTGTGATGTCCTTGATAACAGCAGTAACAATAAAGGTCACGAGAGCTCTGCCATGCTGAGACGTGATGTTGCTTGCTTGGACAAGTGGCCCCTGCTGTGGCTCAGATCAGGTACCTCTGATAACAGGGATGGAACAGCAGTGTTTATTTTTGGAATGTGTCAGAGAACCTGTTTCTGGTCCTTGCTCCTCTGTAGCAGTCAGGTATTTATTTACATGGCGTGAAGCTCCAGGACTTCTCCTGTGACAAGGAGTTTCTGTATCTGAACAGTTCGTACCTTTCTTTCCCCTCTGTGTGCTGATGGCGTGAGATCTTAGTAGGAAATATGCAAGGGGAATGGGATATTCCTGATCTAAGATGATGCTGTGGCCAGAAAGGACAGAGTCACCTTTTGTTACTTTTCAAGGAATGAAATCATAAATGTTGGTGGTCCAAAATCCAATTTGGGGAGGATATTGCATGTATAAAATATCAGGATGGTGCAGTGGACATAGAAACCTATCAAACCATTTGTAAGATGGTCAGGAGTGTGCGCCACCCTTCGAAGTGTTCAAGGCCAGGTTGGATGGAGCTTGGAGCAATCTGAGCTGGTGGAAGGTGTCCCTGCCCATAGCAGGGGGTGGGATGAGATGGCCTTCAAGGTCCCTTCCAACCCAAACCAGTCTGGGATACTTTGGCTCTATGAATTGCACATCTGCTCACAAGATCTTTTAGACACTCATTTTAGATACCAATTTTAGACACCTATTTTAGACATCCATCCTTGTGTGCTAATCCATATTGAAAGAAACAGAGGAAATCAGGAATCTCGTGGATGGCCTTACCCTGTGAGTCAAGTGTGTGTGGAAAACTAAATAGATGAGTGTGTCTGTGCCTGGTTGGTCTGTATATTTGGCCCCTTCTGGTTTAAAACCTTAGCAGCTAATTTGCAAACTGAGAGCATTACATTTTTATTTGAAATACAGACACTATAAAAATAGAAGTCAGTGACCTATTCAAACAACTTGGACGAAGCAGCAGCAGGAAATCCGAATGTACTGTTATTGCAAAACCTTCGCTTCTCCTGTCAGGAATCAGAAAGTGACTAATGATGTGTAAATTGGGAAAGGTCTCAAGGAGGAGATGTCAGTAAACAGAGGTCACACATAAACAGGCCCTTATGGAGCGAGGGAGAAGAACCCTGGTTTATGAAGTCAAAGTTCAGGATATTTCCAAGGTCCTGCAGGAAGAGCCCTGGAGGCACTTCTATAGGCAGGGACTCTTGCAAAGATTATGCAGGACATGGTGCAGTTGCCAAGGGAGAGAGAATATGCTGCTTAGCAGTTGATGGGACTTTTCCAGGAAAGGTTAGAAAACAGCGAAGTCTGGATACTGTTGTACTTTTAAACATTTCTCCATGTAAAGCCAAGGAGGGGCTGTTGTTTCAACACTTCAGGTCACAAAATCATTTAGATCCTAAACATCACTTAAGCCTTTTACCTGCCTACCTGATTTGGTGAGAACCTGTTCCAGGAGACAGGCTGGAGCTCAGGTAGCAACACTGCAGCACTTTGGGACTTAGCTGGAGGAATTTGGGCTTGGTTATGTTTTCCTGTAGTACTCTGGGGGTCTTTGAACATAGTTTTCTTTACGACTTTGAGAAGGTCTTTTGAATCCAAATCTCAAGGTTTTAGACCTACCTTTTACAAAGGTATTTAGAATCACAGAATTTAGTCCAAGGAATGTGGTGAGCACGTTGAGGTGTGGTTGCCACACAGTGTTTTCTGTTCTGGCTGCTCCCGTTCGCCAGTGGCATTGCACGAGTGCCATGGATGAAGTTCTATGGGTTGCAATGCATGGGACACATTCCCTCTGCTTCCTGGTATTCACTAAAACCAGTGGACTCGAAATAAGTAATGTTCAACTGGTCTAATTTTAGCATGAAATGAGGATAACTTGTTGGCTAGTGTTATTGTTCCAAAGAGCGTAACGTTATCCAAGAAACCAGCAGGACTCAGGCACGTTCTGCTAGAGAGTGTTCACTCAGTATCCACCACAAACTGTTGTCTGTTGCTATGAAACAATCTGAGAAGATCAAATGATGGATAAACATTGCCTAACTCATCAAAGAGATCAAGCAAAGTGCAGAGATAAGGGATGGAAGTAATTGTGGCACTGGGGGAGACCTGAGGACAGATGGAGAGCTGAGGCTGGAGAACAGGCTCAAAAATGCCTTGTGTTAGGGAGCCAAAAGGAGAGCCATAAAGAATCTTGGAGGTGGAGGAGAAGAGAGGGTGATATAGCACTGAAGCTGTGTAGGCAGGCAGGAATGGACATCCCAGCTAAAACACCAAAGGAAGTTCTCATAGTAATCTCCATGTTTGGCACTTTAG
Source organism: Acanthisitta chloris (assembly GCF_000695815.1). Lineage (NCBI taxonomy): Eukaryota > Metazoa > Chordata > Aves > Passeriformes > Acanthisittidae > Acanthisitta > Acanthisitta chloris. The sequence goes on from NW_008650560.1 coordinate 26,061, forward strand.
TTGGATCTCATGGTATCTTAAAAAGATTCTTGTTCTTCTTCCCATGCAAAAGAGTCAGGGAATGCTACAAAAAAGTGTACAGGACATTTCTAATTTGAAATTTGGAACAGTTTTTCTTACTTTGTTCCATTTGTTGCTTAGTTAGACGCTTCTTCGTCTTAATGAAAAAACCATTCCCTTTGCCGTGATGCTTTTTATGACACGGATTTGTCACCATTTCAGAGCAGCCAGGCTGACAATACAGAGTTGCCTTCACTTCCCAAATCACCCCAGACTCCTTTGATGTGTTTATGCAGATTTATGAAGCCAATTCTTGCCATCCCTTAGCAGTAGAGATCAAACAGAAGATAAACCACTCATGCCTGCAGCAGCACTCCTGCATTGCCTAACTGCCTATTCTTCTTATTTTTCTTCCAGAGGCACCTTACTCCATCCCACTCCAGGGAAAGTGCTTTGGTAAATAGATAGCTCTGCACTGTGTTCTCAGTGCCAGCAGAGAGCCTGGCAGGTTGGCAGAGGAGGGAGGATTTTCCAACAAGCCTCTCAATGGCCACAGAAGGTGCCTGGCCACTCCAGGGGAAGGAGGAGGGAGTTAGCTCTGGTGGATGAGGAAGAAAAGGCTTTGCAGGTGGTGCTTGTCTGAGGTAGCAAAGACTTTCAAGGGATTGCAAGAGAAATGGATTCTCCTACTCATTTCATTGGGTGCAGCTCACAGCAGGTCTGAAAGCAGCAGTGGTCAAGTTCCTTGTTTTCAGAAAAACGAACCGTCTCTTCTGCAGCTTGGACTACTTCAGCACGTGGCATTTGTGGCGTGGTACATCTTACAGGCTTCTGGTGGTAGTTCTACAAATGTCACAATTCACAACCTGGTGTTTTACAACCAGATCTCAGTCACAGAGTCATCCAGTCCTGGAAGGGGCCTTAAAGACCATCTAGTTCCAACCCTCTGCCATGGGCAGGGACATCTGTCCTTGCAGCATGTAGGCCCCAAACCATAATGACCAGAGAAGTGCTGGAATACAAGGACCTGTAGGTGTTCTTCTGGTATTTGGGATCTTGGTGAGGCAGCTAACAAAGCAGGAATTTCTGATGAAATTTCTGGTCTCACAGGAGCACAAACCATTCCAAATGGCCTTTCTGTGTCCTGAATGTTAAATAGTTCTTAGAAAACTGTTATATAAAAGGTCTCACAAAATTACCTGCTTAAAGAATGTGTCACTCCATGCCTGCTGTTGCATTAGCAACAGGAGTAACTGGTGTTACCCCTATGAGAGGCAGGGTTTGGATAGGATACATGGAGATATGGTAGCTGTTGAGTTCCTGTGTAATTTATCCCTGTGATTCCCTCTAGCACAAACTAAGTGCAGAAAGAAATCATCTCGTAACCACAGAACTGGATGATTTGCTATTGTTAACAGTGAAAGTATTTAGATTGAAATGAACTCTCATTTGGAAAGCCTTGAACTTGTAAATGGATCAGCTGAGTCAAGTTTTCCAGGACCTTTCCAGGACACCTGCACCTTTAAGGCTGTGCACACCTTCCTTCTGGAATGGCTGAAATGCAGAGCTGGGAGTACTCTCCCTCCTCTTCAGGGGCTTTTGTGTTTGTCACTTAGGCTCTCTGAGAAGGAAGTTCCCTGGCTTCTCCTACCTGGAGAGGAGTAAGAAACTTAAGCAGGGCATCTGGGTGTGTCAGAGCCTTTGAGGGAAACCCTGATCCCACTGGCAAGTCAACTGAGGGACAGGTTTCTGCACTTCCTTGGTGTATTAAGGACACAAAGAAATTAATCCCTTTCTTCTATGCTTCTCAATATGCCTTGTAGAAGGAGTTTAGGAACTTTCTTTAGGATCCTCATCCTACTGACAGGAAAACTGTTTTCCCATCTACTTCTTTAAATACATTTTTCTCCTCCCTTCCTCACCGGTATTAATTTTGGGACCTTATATCCCTGATTTCTCTTCTCCCTATTGCTTCCTTCATGTCTTCTTCTTCCCTGCTGAGGTGGGACTTAGTGGGGGTCTCTGAGTCATCTCCAATAGCCAAACTGTGTCCTTGGAAGTCACATTAAATTACCTGTCCATGCTCCAGCAGGA
>NW_008650560.1:28183-42238 GCF_000695815.1 Acanthisitta chloris
CTTAATACTGACAAAAAACCAGATGAATGAAACAGTTTTGGCAAGAGCTGAACAAGTATTCAGGTACAAGTATTCAGAGTTGTGGACAAGGTCCATATAAACTGCTGATTTTTTTGGTCTCTCCTGCCATGGCTGCAGGGAGAGGACTAGAGGGAATGGCCTTGAGCTGAGACAGGAGAGATTCAGATTAGATGTTAGGAAAATTTTTTTCCCTGTTAGGGTGTTCAGGCACTGAAATATTGCCCAGGGAGGTGGTGGAGTCACCATCCCTGGAGATGTTTAAGAGGTGTCTGGATCTGACACTGGAGGATATGGTTTAGGGGTTACAGCAATGAGAGGTTAATAGTTGGACTGGATGATCTTAGAGGTTTCCTCCAACCTTGGTAGTTCTATGATTTTAAGGAGACTTTCAGTGCTGCCACAACAATCCCAACAGATGAAGTAGATATGTTTGGTTTTCTTTCTGAGACACTAAACGAATATGTTTGGGACTGAACTGGATCTTTTCCAGTTCTGCTTCCTTGTGTATTTAGTAGGGATTTAGAGGGCTATATAGACAAGTGGTGAAAGCTAGGGACTGAGCTGACCTGAGCAGGGATGTGACTGCAGCCTGTCATTGCTGTGGAAAAGATCCAAAGCTCTCTGGTGAAGTGTACAGAGCCTTGGCAAGGTGGGGTGGTGCAAACTGAGAGGGAATCTTATTAGTGCATGCAAATGCCTTAAGGGCAGGTGCTGAGAGGATGGGGCCAGGCTGTTCTCCTCCTTCCCAAAGAGGGCCTTGGAGCAAGGAGTGTGGAATGGGGTCCAGAGCACGGACTAGAGGCTGGAATTGCTTAGTCTTTGGGTCCTTCTGTTCAGCTGCCTCCTCTGGAGTGTATTCCTGCCACGGCTTTGCACCCATTCCCTGGCACTCAGTGTGTGCCCTGCTGAGCAGAGGCAGGTTCTGCATGTCCTGTGCTGGAAGGCTCTCCAGGCAAGGAATTGGCTTTCACTTAACCTTTGTATCTTCTTCTGCAATTTATCTTTTACAGATTTGCAGGGCACATCCTTAGCACTCAGTGCACAGTGTCCTTTGGTGTGGCTGTTACCTGTCTGACAGCTGTGCTAGCTGCAGAAGCCAGAAATGTGCATTTTAGCAGGCAGTTAAAAATAGCTCTTTTTGTTTCAAAGCACCCTCCCCTACCTGGTATTAATTGCCATGGAGCTGAAGAATTTGAAGTGCTCCTGGTTCCTGCAATGGCTGCACACTGAGTTCAGAGTGTCACCCCATCCAAACAGAGTTTTAATGACATCAACAGTAAGTTCTTTGCAATGTACTGAAATCCTTATGCCTTAAAGGAGAGAGAACTGCAGGATACTCTGCTCCATTCTTCTTCAGTGTGTTTTCATTCTTTCTCTTTTCCCTTGTCGTTTGAATTGAACACGGTTCAGTTCTTCATTAGGTGTTCTTGGACTGGGAGCAGTATTGCTTTGGCTTTGTTCCCAAGAACAAGTTAATGTAAGGGTGGCATTCCAGCTTTCCAAAGGGAAAAAACCAAAACAGAGCAACCTGACAGGCTGATTATCAGGCTGAGATTGCCTGTTCAGATGTATCAGACTTGTATGCTAGCAGGTAATTTGGCAGAGGTGGCTTCGTTTGGACCAGGTATGGAAACACAGCCATGGTTCTGTTTCCTAAGCCAGAATAACATCAGAATGCTTCTTCCCATGGACACTATCCTTTGGATAACTCTGGGGACAAAAACCAGGCCAAGTTTCCTGCATTGCACAGTTAATGTGCTTGTCTGAATCTTATTCCTATCACCTATTACCATTCTCACTTCTATCACTTATTACCTATGTCACTTCTATCACTTATTACCATTCTCACTTAATAAGTCAAACCCATTTGGTTTCTATCACTTCTTTAAATCAGAAATCTTTTTGAAAGTTTTCAAACTTGTTTCCCAAAAGTCTTAGCAAAAATGGAGCAAGAAAAAGCAAGTGTTGTCAAGAGTTAATTAAGGAAGGAAAATCTCTTATAAGGCTTAACTGGAGGCTAATAATGAGTTTCCATTGCCTGGAGGTATATTGGGATGAGAAGGAAATGGGTAAGGCACTGGAGCGGGGCTAAACTGGTTTTGTTTTTCCCATGTTGGAGATGGCAGGGGAGTAAGTCCATTCCTCTTTGTGCCTGTACAACACAGGTGAGAGCATCTCCCCATGTGCCTGGTGCACTTACCCCCTAACCATCTGGGAGAGAGAGGCTGTCTCTGAGCCTCTTTGTGCAGCACAGCAGGATCTCAGGCAAAGCAAGGTGCTGGCAAGTGCTCTGCAGGGATATCCAAGTGCTCCAGCTGATCCTGGTGTTACCACAGCTACACTTGCTTCAACAGCTTCAAAAGAGAAGGGGAAAGAAAGTGCCTCAGCCACACAGGATTCCTGCTTGGAATTAAATCCTTTGCAGTGACTTGTGGTGTCCGTGATGGAGGAGGCAAGGGATTTCCTTGGGAACAGCTTTTGAGTCTTGTATTTTATCTTACCTTGTAAAGGGAGAGACATATGCTCTGTTTGCTTGTCACTGCTAGGTAAGGTATGCGGTGGGTTGAGCTGTACTCTGAGCTCTGAGAGAGTTGGATGTGAGGAATTAATATAATTAGCAAATCTCATCCATCTTAGTGTCTGAGATACAGGTTTTGTGGAGGCATTTATTGATTTTGAGCTGGTAGTGAAGCCCTTGCTTTTGGGTACAGAACCAGGATGAGGGCAAGTGGAGGTGCCATGAAGAGTAACCTAAGTGCACCAGAGGTCACCAACATCTTCAGTGCTCCTGCACATCAAGAAGATGTCCATCCCGGCTCCGCATTCCAGCTCTGCTCTGCTCCCCTCCCTGCTTTCTTTTTGATGGCAGGTGTGACCTGGCCTCCATCTGAAGCTGGACACAGCTCTCCCTTCTCATTATTCCTTCTGCTTCTTGGCAGCCTGGGGCTGAAACATGAGACTGGTTGTGCTCTGCACCCTTGCACGTACTCCTGCAAGGTGCTGGGTCCCGTGGCAGCAGGAGTGGACTTAGCAGTAAGTGTGGCTGGCTTGTTGAGGGACCACATTTCCAGGAAAACCAGATGAGGGAAGGGATGAAATGAGGTGAGTGGGGCAAAGGGTCAGGTGCTGGGAGAAGGCCCAAGATGGGCAGTTTGGCCCAGAGACAGATGGCCAACACGTATTGCTTACAGCGTCACTGGGTGAAGGGCTCACCTTACACCTAGGGCACATCCAGAGCTAATGGTAGTAGTGGGATATTCCTGCTTGTCTCAGACCCCTCTATGCTGGCAGCAGAAAGGTTAGGTGTTCACAGGGTGGACCCCACTTTGGGGCTTGCCCTAATGGTTACATCGCTGCTCTTGCTTGGCTTTCAGCAGCTTTCATGGATAAACTCTCCCAGCCGTTTGGGCACATGAAGCAAAATGTCACGGGGGAAACTATTTTGATCCCTTTCACTGGGGGAGGGGGGCAGAGGGGAGGGCAGAAGTGGGCCATAGTAAATGTCAGACAGGGCAGAAGTTAGTGTCCCTCCGAGCTTGAGCAGTATTCGCTGGACTCTGCCTCACAGTTGGAGCTGCAGCAAATGTGGAAGGCGAGCTGCTGCGAGCCGCTGGTCCTCCTGCTCAAGGAGCCCATGGGACAGCTGGTTCTGTGGACAGACTGGAGGTAGGTCTGGGCAGCCTGGATTGGGATGGGATGGCAAGAGGCAGAATTGCTCAGGTGGGGTGTAATGGCCTCCAGTCTGAAATCCTTGCGCTGACTTTTCCCTCTGTGCCAGACCTCCTGCTTCGCAGAGTTCCTCCTGCCGATACGGGTCATGACCAGTCTCAGACTCTTTTCAGGTGCAAGGCCTTTCACACCAGTTCTGTTACTGTAACCAAGAGAGCTTTCTAGAGAGTTTAGGAGCTGGAGAATGCTCTCGAAGCCAGCTCTGGGGTTTCCACCATCCTGTGTCTTGCAACCCACCTGCAAGAATCCAGATGTCCAGGGCAAACCTGTCACTTTGCTGTGTGTTCCTGTTTGCTTACTGGATGCTGTGTAGGTGATGCCAGAGTGATTTCATCAAAATTCATGTTTTTCATGTATGATGATGATTTTTTTATCTATGATCTGTCCAGCCTGCGCTACCATATACAGCTGCTTCTTGGATAGCATCAGGCTTGTGCTTTGCTGTCAGTGGCAAGTGCTCTCGCTGAGCCAACTTCTTGATCTGTTTAAATCATTTAGATAAGTGGCACGACATCTCCCTGGAACGCTGGGATAGCAAGATAAGCATTGTTTGGTGTTAGGAAGAGGAAGATTGTGTGTCTGTCTGGCTCTCTCGGAAGCTGTTGAATGTTTTTCCCCATTAATCTGCAGCCATAACGACCCACCTCTAACCTGCAGTTATTAATTGGGAGCTGAGCCAGCAAGTGCTGCAGAGTTGGAACTGATACTCTGAGAATTGTGGAAAACAAAGCCAGGGAGAGGAGCAGCAAAGGGAATTGGTTTGTGATAACTGCGTGGACAAGGAACAATGAGGGACGGAGGAAAGCAGGGGACATGGATAAAGGGCTCTGTGTTTCTCAGAGAGACCTAGTTAGGAAGATGTGGAATAAATAAGTCTTTGAGTCATTCCCTTTTCCATATTGGAAAGCCTCCTAAACGTGTCGTCACAAACCATCTGCATGCTGAAGATATGCAATTTGATAAGGTATGATAGATTGTGCTCTGAGTGTGACAGTAATAAGGGCATGTCTAAACACACAGCAGATATTCTTTTTCTCCCCTGGAAAGTGTTTGCACACACTTCTCAGTGAAGTGGGGGAACCAAAGTGCTGGGATATACTGCTTATGCCACAGGAAGGGAGAAGATGGCAAAATAGGGGAGAGCTCTTGGAGGGCTGAGCTGGCTGCTACAGCTCTCCCCATGAGCGCCAGAGTCACGGGGTCTTTCCTCTGCCACCAGCTGCATCTTCTGCCTGCTCCCATCCTCCAGCACAGCCATGAGGACAGGGGGGCTCAGGGTGAGCCAGGAGACCCTGCACTGGGACACCCCTGGTGCTGCCTGTGCTGGGAAGCAGGAGGTGGCTGTGGGAGCGCTCGGGGCTGTGGCACAGGTGAGAGGGTGAGGAGCACAGTGCTGGCTCACTGCCAGCACCATTGCTTCTTGCCATTCTTCCTCCCTTTATTTTCTTTCCCCACCCCAAAGCATGGGAATGTAGTAATTGCATTTTGACCCAGTTTCTAAAATCACTGTAGCATAGACTTTGAAAAGGGGGGTTGGGGGGAACCACTTAGGAATGAAAACCAGCCATTAGCTAGTACCAGAGGGGCAGGAACAGCAGCAGACTGTTGCAAGTATGCACTAACAGCCTTGCAGAACAACTGTTATCCTGCATGTTTTTACGGGAAAAAAAAAGAGGTAATTGCATTTACATTTTTTTATGTTATTTGATCCCTGATACACAAACCTTATGAGCCTGAGTTCAGGTTGCCTTCAGCTGAAGCATTCTAAGCTTAGAGGCTTGTGTCAAGTGCCTGGATTTTCAAAACTTGGCTGGAGGTTCCGTGGCAGCCTTTCTTGTGGTTATTTCTGGCACCCCTGGCTGCCAGTTGGAACTCAGGGCTGGAGATCTGGGGGGAAGTGGAAAGGAATGGGTGTGAGTGCCTGTGTGGAGTTAGAAGCCTTGAATAGCAACAGGCTTGGGTTAGGATGGGGCTTTGAAATGTGCAGGGACTTGGGGAGCAGATGTAAGTCTGAAATCCAAACCAATTTCCTCATTCCGGCTATTAATATGAGAGGGGGAAAAAAAGGTCCTTTGAAGTGATTTCAAACAGCAGTTAATATCCCTTGGAAACTCCCCATCAGTTCAGTGAGCAATCCTGGTGTGAGAAGCTGGAATTCAACCTCACAAAATAAGTTGGGTGGGAGAGCAGAAAGAAAAAGCCAGAAGACATCCTGAGAGATGGGAATACATTGTCCTCTGACTTGGAATGGAATGGTTTGGGTTGGAAAGGACCATAAAGATCATCTAGTTCCATGTGGCATCAGGTAGGGCAATTACCTAGGTCAGGAACTCATCCTCCATTCAGACTTCTTGTACACAGATTTCTGCTGCATCAGGGTCCTCACTGCCTCTACTGCCATCGTGGATCAGGGGTGGTACCTGGAATAGTTACACAGTAGGCCTAAGGACACCACTGGTTCCTGGATGTGGATTACACTGCCTCTGCTGCAGTGGAGAAACAAAAGATGTCAGTGCCCCAGGCTGCATTTTCCCACCAAGAGCAAGGCTGAACATGAAGACAACATCATGTCCTGGAAGGCAGCTCTGCTGCTCCACAGATAACAGCTTTACAAGAGAATGCTCTGGCCTCAGAGGACAAGCTAGTAGGTGCCTTAAGGATGTCCCATCCCTTGGTGGAGAAGGATGGGAGCTTTGAGGTGGGACCACAACCATGGAGAAGAAACACAGGCAAAAAGTTCAAGCTCTGAGAGATGGACATATTCCTTGTGTGTTTGCATGAACCAAATAATACATGAGATTCTCCAAAGGCAATATTTTATTCTGGTGGTGTGCAAGATAAAATGAATGCTGCCCTTTGACAGCACTTTTATTTTCTTAAAATGCTCCACCAGAACATGCTGTCCCAAATATCCTCCATAACCCGTCATGCCCGAGCCACGTACAGCACACAGAGCGGGATGTTGTCTCAGGACAGTCATCTCCCGTTGCTACACAAATGTTGAGGTGAAGCCTGAGTTTATTAGTTTTTAAGGCAGAAGATATTGTTTCTGCACATTTTTTCTTCATACAGTGCCTTAATTTCTATTAGTCTTAAGCTGATATGCCTGGGATTTATTTTGCTTGCTGGAAGGCTGGAGAAGCTGAGGCCAGTCACGTCCTTCATCTCTTGTACGTGGCAGCCTGGTCCTCATGGCTGTTCTTGCAGGTCAGTGCTTCTGAGGTTTCACTGCCTGCTCTTCCCAGAGCTTCCTGAGCACCAGACACTCCTTGCTTTTGAATTTCTGCCCACCAAATTGCCTCCTTCCCATGGAAAGGAGTTTGGACGAGGGCTGTTGGCTGCAGCCTTTGCCAGGGACTGTCACTGGAGGTAACCACGAGGGGTATTTAAACAGGTGGTTTCAGCAACAGGTCTTGTGGGCAAGTTTGTCCTTGCTGCAGTTCCTCTGAGCTCCCTGGTGCTGCCTCATATGAAGTGCACAGCTTAGTGATTGCTGATGTGGGGAGCAATGGTCAGAGTATCATGGAATCACACACTGGTTTGGGTTAGAAGGGGCCTTAAAGCTCATCGTTTCATCCCTGTGTCATGGGCAGGGACACCTTCTAGCCCAGGGTGTTGGATATCTGACAGGGCTGGCCAGGGAAGGTATTCATACCTACAGGTATCTATCCAAAGATTTTCTGATAGAGTTCATGGCTCCTGGGTGATTTCAGCATGGTTTGCTTCTCCCTTCCCTTGGGATAAATCCCAAAGATAGGGGACTACGAGCTGGAGGTGCCCTTTGTCTGCCTGCACTTGCAGGAGCTGTTGTAGCAGGAGGCTGCAGGGTTGGGAAGAGCATTGAAATAGCAGCCAGCTCCCAGGGATGCTTTTTCCCTTCTTTTTTTGGCCTTGTTTTGGCTTGGACAACACATTTCTCCAGTTTCACTTTCACTCTGCTGTTTGTTATTACTTTTCCTAGAATGCTTTGCTTTTCAGACTTCCCTAAAGTGGCAAAGACCTTTTAGAGTTACATGTGCTCCCAGGCAATTGTTGTTTGCTCTAAACTAGGTCTTGTTTCTGTTGGAATTACCAAACAAATAATTTAAAAATCATTATGTCCTCAAAGCTTTATTTATAGAGCACAAATTTCTGGCTAAGTGTGACCTGCCAGTGTTTGGCTTTCAGTGTTTTGATTAGGATATGTTGATACAAAAGATGAGAGACAGAACAAGAGATATTTTCCATCTTCCAAAGCAGTGAATGTTGCTGCTGCTGTTTAATTGTTTGAAAACGTTTCTGATGACCCAGGATAGACAAAGGGATAACAAACCAAAGCCCAACCCAAAGGGAGAAAAAGAAAAGCAAAACAACAAACCAAGCCAAACTTTGGTATGTGGCATCATAAATTGTGTCCTGCTTAGAAATGACCTGGAGTTTAGAACTGAAATGACAGAAGGGAAAACATAATGGAGTTACTGCATTGTGGTACCAACTGCTCCTGGGAAGCCTTTTTCTCTGCACCAAAAGAGGCCCCACAGGGGAAAAACCAGGCAGCACTTGAAAAGTTAATCAATGGAAACACACTTTTCACTGGGAATAAAGAGAGTGTATTATCACAATAGGAAAATGGTTAAAGGCAAAGAGCTGAGGTGAACGGGGGAAAAGCAGAAGAAAGATTGAGATGAATATCTGTTGTTTAAATTGGCAAAGTAAGGGGAAAACAGTGTTCCAAGAACAATAACCTCAATGGCACTGGAAATCAATTAATGACTGATTGTCTGGAGCTGAGCAATATAGATCTCCATGGATTTACTGGGTAGTTTCCTGTTGTGGTAGGTTTTTACCTTGTTTTCCTCAGGTTCCATTGCAAGACATGACCTGAGAAGGACTCTCAGGTGTGTATATGGTTGGAATAGGTCAAGAAGTCAGTGATTCATCAGTACAGGACCTGTGTTACTGATGGTCCTGTATTTCTGGTTTCCTGCTCCTGCTGCCATTTGGCATCTCCAAAGCCCCGTGGAGGTGTCCCAGATGGGACTTTTTTTGCATCAGGAAAAGATGTAGTCTTGAATTAAGAGGATCACAGTGACCTGCCATTCAAGTTGCTCTTTCCTGCAAGGATACTGGATGCTCAAGACCAGATGCTCTCAGTGTCAGAGAGGCAAGGATTCAATTTTAGAGAAGCAGGCAGGAAGCAATGTACATCAGGGAAACAGTCTTTAATCCTGAAGCCTCTCACCATCTGCCTGTTGGAAGGTATCTTCAGCCAGAGGGTACGAAGGCTGGCTGGGGGTGCTGCTGGCTTTGACAGCAGAAATCTGAGAAAGTTGCAATTTTTGCCTGTACTAGTCATGTTGTTGGACTTGGCCTTACACTGGGAGTGGGTGAGATTTTTCCATGTCCTCCCAGTCAGTGATAAAATATTAGAAGCTTTCCTGAGCTGGTGCCCAGTGAGGAGGATTTTGATAAGGATGGTGGTTAAGGATTCAGTGCTCAGAAGAATGGGGCTGGACTGGAATACAGGTGCTGTACAGAAGGGCTTGTTGGCCTATCCCTCTGAGCTTTCTTGGTGGTTTTGGTTTTTTTTTTTGCCTATGATGCCAGTAGCTGAGGAATGAGGAAGAGAAAGAAACCCATCAAAATGACAGCTGGGGAGAAACTGGGAAAAGAATAAATCCTCCTGACGTAAATACTGCTCCCCCATTTGCAGGCCACCCATACCTATCACACACAGGGAGCACTTCCAGGTCTGTACCCCATTTTCCTGTGGATGCTCAGGGGGGCTGACTTCAGCCCTGGGATTTCTCTCCAGTGAAGGGATCTGTGTCCCTTCTGACCTGCTTTCTGCATGAACTCGCTCTGAAGCAGAGAGGAAGCAATGTGTTTGAGAGCACAGAAGTGGTGCAGTCAGCTGGGCTGCTCCACTCTTCCCTAGCCTTCTCCTCCTTCCCGAGCTGGGAAGTGTTTGCTGTCCCAGTGTCCCAACAGTCGGAGGTGGTGGAAGCGTTTGCTTCGGCGTCCTACGCTCTGATGGGTTTTGTGGGTGTAGGAACAAACACACTTTCTGTATTTTAACAAAGCTCTGTGTTTCTGGCTCTGACGAAGGGCTGCTTTGGCCTCGTTCCCTGTAGCACAGAGCAGGACACAACTGCAGGCGGATGAAAACCACTTTCTCCACTGCTCCCCAGGGCGCCGAGCTGTCTTGCCTGCTCCCTGCCAGGGGGACACTGGACACTCACCCCTCTTGGGGGGCTGGAGGTGGGCTTGGCTGCTGATCAGGGCTTGCCAGGGAAAGGGGGGCTGGTTCCAGCAGAGGACCCCCAAGCAGCACAGCAGGCTCCTGGCCCCAAGCTCGGGGGCTCCTGGCAGGGAGGCATGCGAGAGGTGAGGCGGTTTGGTGCATGGAGGAGTTGCTCTTGCTGGAAAGATAAGGGATGTTTTTGCAAGGAGATATGAGTGGTTTAGAGAATGCAATCCTGGAAGTTGATAGAAGACTGGCAGGTCTGGCTCACAGGTCCATGCAAAGCCCAAACCTGTGTTGCTTCCCAGATGAGCGGGATGCAACTTGTGTTTTCAGAGCTCTTGAGGCGAATGCACTGTGCTATTGGAAGCTAGAAGGAGTATTGGAAGGGACCAGAAGCAATTGCCCCAGCTGATGAAATCCCCATAGCTCTTCTCCTTGTGACCTGAAGGAAGTGACTGTTGTGACCTGAGTGGCACTCCCAGTGCTCCAGGATGGCTCATTGCTCCCAAATAGATGTGGTGCATTGTTCATGAGAAGAACTTCAAGTGCACTTTGCAAAAAAGCCCCTTAACCTCCAGCATTGGGCTCTGTCTTACCTCAGCTGAATGTTTCTGCCTCTTGCAAAAGAGTGAGCCAGGGCAGGGGAAGTCAGGGGGAATTTGGCAGTGTGCTTCCGAGGGCCCTGCAATGGTTTCAGAGGGAGTGGGCAGGCAGGCAGGGCTGAGCTGGAACTCTCACAGAGCCAGCTCTCCATTGCTTGTTGTTTTCACAGCTAAATGAAGTGGGACTGTTAGAAAAGGTCCTGTTAGACTGTTATAAAGAAACCTGCTAATCAAGTCTCCAAAGCCAATAGGTCTCCTCAGGTCAGACCTTTGCTAACCAGCTGTCAGGCAGTGCTTGCTGAGGCACCGTGTTCTGTCTAGATTTCCTGGCAAGTGGATGGCAAGGACAGACAAGCCCTGATTCTTGGTGACTTGAATACGAATCTGAGAGCTACAGAGTTGCTTTTCGTGGTTGCCCTTGGAAATCAGTGCTGTTGCAGTAATTCAGCTGTAATACTAAGGAATGCAGTGTTTGGCATTTGTTCCCTTGAGTTCAACAGCTAGAATGAGCTGCATACCTTTGTCTTTGTAAAACACAGTAAGAAAACCCCAAGGTCCTGAAGAATAGCTGTGGTCAAGGATTGAGTCCTGAAAATGTGTGTGAGGGATTTTGTGGGTGCAAAGAGGATTTCCTGTAGGCACAGGTGTGTTCAGGGTGAGCTGCTTTTGTAACGATGTCTTGGCACTGACCCTCTGTCAGCAAAGAAAAGGTACCAAAAGCCTCTAAGACAAGTACAGCTGTGGTCTCTCTGCACCTAGATCCTTCCATTGAAATCCTTTTATCCTCTGAAACTTCCTGACTTCGGCTGAATTAATCCTGACTTAATCCAACACAAATATTTTATCACTGGGTAGTCTGCACAAACCCCTGGAAGTGCAGGAACTGCCAGTTTCCATCTCGCTCAGCATCGCCGCTGACTGACAACGCTGTGGTCAGCATGAGCAGCTTCCGAGGAACCTACCACAACTGCTGCAAGATATATTTATGGAATAACCTGCCCACAGGGAAAGTTTTACCCTCTCAACTCCACCGAGCATGCGTGTGTATGTGCTCTCTAATCTTTACCATCAGAACTTTGCCTGTTCTCATTATCCATACACATGTCAGATGCTGTCATTGACAGCGATACCTTGTGCGACCTCGCCTGAAAACGAGTTCCTGAGCTAGCTGAGTGAGGAAAACGCCTGTGTGCTGGATGAAAAGGCACACAGATACCTCCTGCACAGCAGCAGGCATTTGGTGAAGGTGGCATACCATCCTGTGCCACTGCTGAGGCCTTGCCTTGGCTGAGGTGGAAGGTTGGCATTGGCCAAGGCTGCCAGCACACCTTTTCCTCACCAAGGCTCTGTGAGCAGGGCTGAAGCCAGTGGGCTTGAAAGGCAGGTTCAAACAGCCCAGCCAGAGGCTGCCCAAGCCAAACAGGTTCTCCATGGCCTGCTCAGTGAGGGGAGAGCTAGCGGGCTGTGCACTGAATGATGAGCTTATCTCTGGTTATTAAATCACACAGGGAAAACACTGGAGATGGCTGGGTAGGTCTGAAGAGGGAACGTGCGAGCCAAGTTGTGGAAGTAGTGCCAAAAGGTACATATATACAGCACGTGGACAAGTCAGCTCTAGCCGATGGGGATTGTTTTGTCAGTCACAATGACAGACAGGATTATTAGTGCATTTTACTTGGGTGTTTCTCTGCATGGAGAGTGTACTCATTTTCAAACTTGGCCGAGGCAACTGCCCTGGCTCTTGATTTAAGGACTTCTGGAAATGGCTTTGGTAGGGTTTTAGATGATTAAATGCAGCGGTGGTATATTTAAAGAGTGACTTGGAATCGTGCATCCTAATGGCAAAACAGTTTCTTAGCCAGGAAATTAAATGCACAGGATTAAAGTGGCAGTATTTGACGCTACAGTGAATTGTGAGGAGCTGGAATTGGTATGGGAGTTCTTTATATTTGTTACAAAAACAGTGAGCTAAGAGCCAGCTGCTGAGGAGGATCCAAGAGGTGCTTCCACTGAGGGATCACAACACTTGGGGGGGATCCCAAAACCCCCACGAGTTCTCTCAGTGGCAAGAAGCAACAGCAATCCTCTCAAGTATCTAATGTGTCTTTTCTTCAGGAGCTTCCTTGTTTTTTTAAAAATAAAGTGAGAGGTACAGACTAACTGGCACATCATTAGGGAGTTAGAGCATGGAGAGAGCAGTCCTTGCTTCAGAGCCTTTGGAAGACGGGAAGACGTACAGTTATTTGGGTTAGGACTTGAGTAGGCAAAGCTGCTCAATTGTTATGGAGATTTGCTTTTGTTAGTACAGCGAGTGTCATTAGCTGAAATGAAATACAGCTATAAGCTATGAGAGTCATCACTATGCCCACTGGAAACTCACTGGCTGTTGAAGAACAGGTACTTAAGGAATTGGATTTATTAAAGGGAGTAGAGGAGCCCAAGTCCTGACCCATTCACATGCAGACATGGCTCTGCGATCTTCCAGGGAAACATTAAACAGGATGAGGGGAAAATGGCCAAAAGCCAAGGGTCTGTTCTCACTGGGGACAGCGCAGAGGTGACAGCAGCAGAAGAGAGAGCAGGAATTCAGCAGGGAAATCCTTCTGCAGTGCTCTTACTCCGCTCTGCAGGTGCTGTGGTTTCTGTTGCTGCTGCTTTTTTGCCTGGCCAATTGATTGCGTATTAGCATGGAGCTTGGACGGGTGACAGAAGTGCAGCTTGGTAGCTGAGGAGCAGCCGAGGAGGCAGTTGCCGTGTGGTAATCCTAAACCTTGCTGAAGAAGGGGAGTTTTTCCCCTACGGAGCTACAATAGCCTCCTTTGTTCCCGAGCGTCCGTGTCCTGCCCATGATGGATTGCTGTTCTGCCATGTTCCCTGTGAGCCGTTTGCACAGCTCCATGGCTTAGACATCTTCCATGGATCTCGTCACCTTGGCCTGGATAGTCAAGCTGAGCTCAGGAGCCACAGCTGACTGAACAAGATGTGGGGTATTGGTGCTGCTGCTCTCGTCCAACATCAGTCTGGAAGGAACCTTTGGAAGGGCGATTAGTGTCCATAGAAGTGTGTGTGTGTGTGAGAGGAGGAACTGAGACTAGACTCGTGAGCAAGGTGAGCCTTGCCATGCTGGAACCTAAGGAAAAGCAACACATAAGGTATTATTTCCTTGAAAAATTACAATAAGCTGCCTGAATTATGGTTGCTACATTTTTTCTGGGGTTTGGTCTTTTTGTTGTTGCTGTTGTTGGGGCTTTTGTAATGTTTTGGAGGGGTTAATTGGTCGGGTTTTGTTTGACTGGGTTTTTTTTGTCTGTCCTATGTGCTTTTGGACCAGATGCGACCTGGGCTGTGTGTTTGCAGCGGCAGGAGAGTGGGACACGCACTCAGCAGTCGCGGCGAGCATGATGCTCTGCCCTGGGCCGCCAGGGGAACGCATCCCCCCTGGCCGGGCGGGAGCTCCGCACCTGCCCCGCGGGGCTC
>NW_008650561.1:0-837 GCF_000695815.1 Acanthisitta chloris
AGGCTGACAGGCCTGTAGTTTCTCGGGCTCTCCTTGCAACCTTTTTTGTGACCTTCCCCCCAATTCTGACCCACAGGTACTCAACCTTGTTGTTACCGTCCTCAAGCTCTACAGAATCAAGAGACTCTCTGACACATGGAGCCACCCCTCTACCCCTCCTAGTTGCCTCCTTCTGAAGAGCTTGTAACCATCCATGGCAGCACTCCAGTCATGTGAGTCATCCCACCACGTTTCTGTGATGGTGACTGCATCATAGCTTTCCTGCTGCACAATGGCCTCCAGCTCCTTGTGTTTGTTACCCATATTGTGTGTGTTAGTGTACATACACTTCAGCTGGGCTGATGATTTAACTCCTAACTCTGGTTTCCCACCCTGAGGCTCATCTCACCTTTGGCTCTGAAAGTCCCTGAGGTGTAACTAAACCCTGGGAAAACCTTTGAGGAAGTATTGCTAAATGCTGACATTGATATTTTTTATACTCTTCTCTAGGTATTTTCTTTTGATAATGGTGAAGGTGGGATGCTTGAAAAGAGGGACTTTTGTCTGTCCCTATGTTCTTACCCAGGTAATATGAACTGAGAAATGACAGAGGTTTGATAAACAGCCAATGATCAGAGCCCAGTTGGTCATGTGCCACAGAGTTGTGCTGCCCAGACATTTTAAGTCCCTTCTGTGTAGTACATCCAATGGAGCTTACACTTGATCTAGTTGACACCTCTAAGAGCCTTGAGATGATTGATTTCCTTCTGCTTATGAAGAGTAATATGTGTGTAGCTGACTTGGCACAATCCCAGAAGCACCCAGGTGCCTGCTTGATCAGAAACATGATGGTAGGGA
>NW_008650561.1:855-3865 GCF_000695815.1 Acanthisitta chloris
ACGTTTCTGCTAACCAAAGTGGCTCCCAGGAGTGGGCTGTCACCTGCCCTCAACATCCTCCTAGGCCACAGCAGCCAACCCACAACAGTAGCTCCAGTGCCTTCCTTAGGCTGCAGAAGTAGTAGCTGGAGTTTTTCTGTGTCTGTCTGTGTCTGATTTGGAACTGCTAAAAATAGGAAGCATCACAAAATTGTGGTTATACAGGTGAATAACAGATAGCAAATGGAGGTCATCTCTGTACTGCATGTTGTCTATGGGCAGGATCCAGCTCTGCTCTAGGTCAGAGGAACACGGTACACTTAAGAAGGTTGAAGTCACTCCTGGGACTGACATTCACTCCAACCCTGCACAACTTTTGGATGGAGGTAGGACTCTTGGCTGGCTTCAGAGGTGTATTTTTGTTTGGCTGCAGAGGTATATTTTCTTGGATTTGGGGGATTTCATCATGTGATGTGGAAGAAATGCAATGCAGCTGGGAAGTGTGTTGTGTAACAAGCTCCTTACTCATCAGCCCCATGTCAGCTATTAAAGCTTGAGGACATGTCTTTTGGGGCACCCCGAGCCAACGTGTGAGGTAATGGCATAATGGCAATCTGAGGAGTGAGATTGGAATTGATGTTTCGGAGAGGAGAAGAGAAGGGCAATGTGAGGCAAGACAAAACCATATGAGTCACTTGCTGAAGGTCTGGGACTAGCTGAACAATCCCAAGTAAGTCCCTCTGCACTTCTGGGAAACTGCAGGATGGCATGCATGTCAGATCACCTGAAATAAGTCTGTGGTCGATCAATCTGAACTACGATGTGAGGACCTATGTTTAGATACCCATTTGATATGCTGAGCTTGACTGCACTGGAAGGCTGAGCTTTGCATAGAGTGGTGAAGTTTGGCCCTTGCTATCAGTGGGGTATCTTCAGTTTTATACTCTCAAATCTGTAGGTTTATTGCTGTAAGCAAATTTTTCAGTTTAGCCTTCTGCTTCTCAGGAAGGCATTTAAATGACACACAGCTGCTGTTGCCCCAGGGCATCTCTGGATAGGTTACCCTGCTATAACTCCACTGCCTCATTATAACAGGAAGGTACAGCAAAGCCTCGGGATTGCCAGCCTGTCTCACTTCCCCAGGCAGCCTTTCCCTCCAGTGCTCACATGCCTCCTGTGGGACACCCACCAAACCCTGTGTCTGGTAACTGCAAAAGCATTGCACAGGTCCTGACCTAACCTAGGTGTTACTATTTCCTCCCTTCTGCATCCATGGAAAAGGCAGATTTGTCTTCCATTCTAGGGAGGGGTTGAACAGACTGAGCTTCACCAGGCTAGGGTACAAACTCCAAATTGCAGTGCCTGGCTGGAAATCTGTGAACAAGCAGCTATGTCACACTGGAGAGCACCCTGGAGTGTGACCTCCCCTTCCCCATTCCTCATCCCTACCTCCTGGTACCCAGGACTGAAGCAGCAACACAATTAGCTTCAGGTCACAATGTTTTTGTAAGGACTGTGTGGGGGTCATCACTGGAACACCTCTGATCCCAGGAGAGCTAGCTAGGACTCTTTAGCAGACTCTTTCCTGCTTCCTGAGGCAGTCAGCAGCATGTGCTAGCTGCATTGTGGTTCCCAGTCCACAGCAGTGGGGAAGGTTTAGGAAGAAGTGAGGAAGACTTCTGGGGCACTCCACTGTGATGGGGAGATTCCCCTGTGGCAAGGGCTGTGAAACATGGTTTGGATAAGGGTGGTACTTTCAAGAGAGATCTTGCTGTCTACACAGTGGATCTTGGTCTTCTTTTCCTGGACTTTTCCCCCCAATGGGAGCCTGAGAGCACTGCTGCATTACTGCAGAGGAAGCTACTAACACATTTCTGACTAGGCCGAGACGCACTTGTCTCCTCTTTGCAACTGATGTCCTATTGGGCATCAGAGAAATGTCTAAGCCACCATATCCATCAGTCTGGAATCTCTGGCAGATGGGATCTTGCTGTAGTCATCTCTGTCAGGCAGAATAGGGCTCATAAGTGTGAGAGTGATTATGATTTGAACTGGCACTAAGCAAGGGTAAGGAGTAGAAAAGGAACCTGCATAACCACACAAAAGTATGCAAATCTGGGGATCCCAGAGTATTCCTACTGCATTGTGAACTCAGGGAAGAGGTCAGGGTTACTGGGTAATGGTAGCATGTGCCTGATTGTTGAGGGCATTTAAGGTAAATGTGGAGGCACTCGAGAAGAAAGGTTGTGGTTTATCAATCAGTATTGTTGTGCCTTTGCTAGACCAGGATAAATATCCTTACACATGGAACTGGGAAAAACCAGGTCAAAAGCATGCACTGTCACTCACATGGTGATCTTTGCTGTGTCCTTGGTGCTGTTGCTGCAGAAAGTGATCTCAATGCTGGTGACTATATTTCTTTTCTTCTGCAAGTGGAACTCAACCAGACTGTGATGGACTGAGCAAGAAGCAAAGGATGTTGGAGTGAGGGCAGGTACTATTGGTTGGACCTACCTGTACCCAAAGAAGAACTCTAGCACTCATTTTTGGCCCCACCAGCAGAAAGAAAATCAAACAGACATAAGAAAGAATCTAGTCTCTGTGCTATGCAAGGCACAGGGGACATGTCTGTGTAGTCCAGTGTGTACAGACAGACATTTTCAATCCCCTTTACCTCAGTCCCAAAGCCATGTGGCTGTGTTAGTCTAGGGCTGTGCCCACACTAATAAATCTGTTGGAAAGGGTTTTATGGGAGAGATGTGCAGGGTTATTGCTCTTCAGCAGTGTGTTTCAGACCCTCTGGGCCACAGCAGCTTACTCTGATGGGGATAGTGTGTTGCAACTACCTGGGCTTCCCAGAGGATCTGCCTTATTTGCTCAACCTGCTTCTGACTTATTTTTTTCTTACTACTTACCACAGAATGGGGCTGAAGAACTGGTCATTAAATAAACTGCCACTTCCTTGGGCAGCTTACTCATGCTGACACCTGCCTGCTCCAGCAGGCCTGCAGGAAGAAATAAAACCAGCGTA
>NW_008650561.1:3877-20324 GCF_000695815.1 Acanthisitta chloris
GAAACAATATAATTGACTGCCTCAACTCACCCTGCCCAACTCCCCTGCCTTGGAGATCGGATTCCTTTTTTATACCAGTGCAAATCAGAGCAAGTACAAGTTTGTGGTGTCTGTTTGACAGGTTAATGTTCCCTCAGAAAACCTATTCTGGCTACTACCCCAGGTAATCATCACCAGAGAACCTCTTGGTGACTTTTTTCATTCCTCTGCTAACAAACCATCAGTGTGCAAAATGAGCAAGACTAAAGACTATCAAGTCGGAAAATCTAGTGTGGATGTAAATGACAGTGCAAACACAAGGTGCTGGGAAATTGAATGTCTTGGTCAAGTGAGAAGACCATCATAATTTGAGGCCTGCACCATTGACTAGCTGGCAATATGGCTTGGTGAGATGGGGAAGGGGTGGCTGATCAGAGAACCTATACCAAAAGAGGCCTCTCCTTATGTTCCTCTGATACCATACTGCAAATAGCACCAGAGTACACTTCCTCTCCTCATGCCACAGCCCAGTTTCAGAAGCCAAAAAGAGGCATCTATTACCTTTTACCAGTCCAGAGAGTTCAACTTTTGGGGGACCATGACAGAAATTTATGAAAAGGAGGTGGCTCAGCAACAGTGAGTGGTGTAGAAGAATGGGACTTCAGGCTTGAACTAAAATTTCCAGCTGCTTCTCTAAACAAGACAATTTTTGAGCTAAATGCCTACTTATTAGACAGGTGATTCTGGAAACTCACTCGACTCCATACATGGGCCCTATGAAATGTTTAAAGCCCAGAAATGTTCAAAACTTTGGTGTTCTACCTTTGGCAATATATGAGCTTTCTATAGAAGCCTGAAAATGAAACAACTTCTCACTCTTCCCAAATTGATCCAAAGCAAATCCTGCTCAGAGAAATCTGAACTGCGTACCGTGCTCTGCACTTAGACCCATCAGGAATGTATTGCCATATGCTCCAGGAAGCTCTTATGCTGGTACTGTACCTATTCTGGGACAGGAGGACAGGAAGGGCTCCACACAGTCCAGGCAATGACCGTTTAAAAAATCTTGATGACTTGCACAAGGGAACCCAATGATTGGACAGGGATATTTCAAGGCACTGATATAGAGATGTACTGCCCTCATGTGATCACAGATCAGGTAGTTATAGCCTGCAAGGAAAAATTCAACCAGAGAAAAGCAGCCATGAGCCTTTCTGTTGGCTTCAGTCTTTTTGCACATTCCCAAGGAACTGAGTGTCATGGAACACTCTTAATGGTTCTGCAGCAACACCCCTCCCATTAATAACATTTTGCAGACCATCTCTGTGACTACAAGCCCAGATCCCACTGCAAGAGAAGTTATGCAGGAACAGGGCTGCCATGTCTCCCTCAGTGTACCACTGATGAGGCCCCAAGCTCTCTGTAAAGGAACACAGTAGCTTTGACTCCCAGCTGCACTGGAACCCCAGCTATGTGAAGTGGGGTACCATGGGTGTCCCATGTAACCTGACCCTCAATGCAGCTGACTTATACAGAATGTATTTGAACGCTGAATGAATCCACACTATTTACTGTGCAAATTCCTATATCCTGTAGAAGGAAAGGGCAGTAACCATACAAGCTCTTAAATCTCTCTTAAGTATAGACACAGCTTGCAGCATGAAAACAAAAAGAAGCTTTTGCTAGTGGTACCTAAGAGCCTTTCCAGAAAAAGTGTCATCTCTACTGATGCTAGGGTTTTGGCTTATACAGAAGTGTCACCCAAAATCACATCTGTCAACAGTGGTACTGCCAAGACAATTGGTGTGTGATTTTAATTTCATCGGTTTCTTGTACTGCTAAAAAGAGATGTGGGTCATGAATATATGTTTGTCTTGATTTGCTGTCTGCCCTGGCTGTAGCAGGAGCTGCTTGACAAACAGAATTTTCAGAGTCTGCTAAATGCCCTTTGCTTGGCCGGAGAGTATTCTCACCTGCAGAGAGGAACCGAGGGCATCCTGGCTGATCTTTGCCTCCATTGACAAAATAATCGATGTGGCCTACAGGAATCTGGATCCCAAAATCTGAAAGGAGGAGAAATGTCACTTTATTCTCAATCTTAGCTCTTCCACAGGTTTTACCCTACATGTTTTATGACAAGTCCCAATAATTGGTTCAACATAAGTTGTGCTGGAGCCAGCTCCAGTGTTGGAGACATCAAGGCCAGAATTCCTGCTTCTGTGTGCCTGCATTGTGCAGGTTTGCTGCATAGAGCAGAGAGTGCTCCAGGTCCTGCCATCAAAATGACTGAGAACTGCAGCTGAACTACCACCTCAGCAACTCTGGTTCTTGATTCTATGTAAAGGGGAACAAAATTGACCATAATCTTAATGTGGGATTATGAGGCATAATTGAGAGTTATGCTGGTAGAAGTTTTTGTGATCTCCAGGCAGAAAGTGTGACTCAAAGGCACCACATGACTCATGGGCACATGTTCTGCCTATGTAGAGTGTAAATGCTTTAGACAAATTATTTACTCTGTTGCTGTACCTGCTGTTGGTTTGACTCTTTACATTCCAACAGCACTCTCAGTGGCACCTTCCTTACATCAGGTGGGAAAAGCCAAAGTGAGACTAGACATGTAAATTCCTTTCAGGTGGTAAAAGCTGTGCCAAGCTGGTACTGTATAAACTCACTCTGCTGTAACAATCTCCCCCTGTCTGTTGCTCAAAGTGCTCTGGGGTATGAATTCATCCTTAAAGCCTATGTAAACAAAAAACTTCCTCAGGGTGAACCTGAACTGGTGGTAGTCTAGCAAAAAAGGGACAATGACCTACAGACTCCTTAGCAGAGAGGAACAGAAGCCCAGGCCAAAGAAGATGGAAGCCAGCTTACTGTCAGCATCAGTGTGAATAGCTTCCACAAAGAGGGCATCCCCAGGATCCAGGCGTTCCTCAGGGCTGGCTCTGGTGTACTTAGGGCCTGCAGGATCCAGGCCTGTAACAAAATAAACACCTCAACAACAAGTGCTCTTCAGCCCCTCTCTTATTTCTGGACCAGTTATTTTATGCAAAACTTTAAAACTGTTGCTAGGCAAAAGTAGTAAATTATTTCCAGGTCACACTGTTTATGCTCCAGAATAGTTTCTGCCACCGCTAGCTTCCACTACAGCCTCCTTATCTTGTCATCTACAGCTCCATGCCCCTTTAGCAACCTTGTACCTCAAGTTTTTAGGTTGCAAAGCCCTGACAGAGTGTTGTACCTCACGTTTTTAGGTTGCAAAGCCCTGACAGAGCTTCAATTAGCTCTGACAGAGTGGGTGCATAGTGTCTTTTGGTTTTTTGGTGAAAAACCCCCAAACTTTAAATACCTTCCCTGATTGTACTGTCCTCTGTATTAGCACTACAGCCACTGAAGATCAGAGTTTGGTGATGAATTCAGCACCCCAGGCATTAACCGACCCAAGAATTACAAAAGTTTCATACTATCAAACAATTTTAAAACAAAGAGGCTTCTGAACCCTCTCCCCTCAAATAAAATTGAGTCTTCAGCAATCATCTACATTTTAGCCTAAAACTTGCTCCTAGAGAAACTTCTGGGGAGTCAAAAGAATACAGAAAATTATCCTTGGCAATCCCGAGGAATAGATTAAAGATACTTATTTTTTCTGAGGTTTATCCTTTTCACTTTTTGTAGAAAAGTAACCTTGCAAGCTTTTTCTCTTCTCCTCCCTAGGCAGAAGTTTAAGAAGCAGCTCAGCTCCACATGCAACTTAGCTGCAGAGCTGGTCAGTTTAACTGCTTTGGGCTCAGTCCCATTAATTCTCTATGGAGAAAGCAATGTCAACAATATACAAATGGACGTGTCTGCATTTGTGAGGGGGGAGGGAAGGAGGAGAAACTTTCTTTCCTATTCTCTCTATAAATAAAAGCTAATAATGGAACTTTAATGTTCTTTAATCTTCATGCATACAAAAAGCTGAGAGGTTCCCCACTCATTTCTACAGACCAAGTTGTAGTTAAAAGCTTTATAAGATACTGAAAAGTGTTACTTGGTATAGCCTAGAGTTCTTCCTGAGGAGGGAGAGGCACCTAACATGAGCAGCAGTGAATTCTAGCACACCTCTGTGGCAAGCACCTTTCTGTCTTCTATTCTCTATCCCTACCTTCTCCAAGGACAAGCTGCATGAACTCCATTGAGATGTACATCCTTGGCAGCTAAAACTGTTCACTGAAGCTATACAGTATGCAAACAAATCCTTTCAGGCTTTTTCATTTCCTCTGCAAGTATTGAAACAAATTGCTCTTTTCTGAGTCCTTTTTGGATAAGGGCTGTTCATTCCAGTTCCTACACCATTTGCTTTCCTGCACAGGGAGATATCCACCGGAACAGGCACGGGTTAAAGAAACTCGCTTCACAAAAATAAAATGTGTGCTCTGATCTCCCAGACTCATTCTGGTTTTGCTCCACATAGCTCTTCTTAGGTGATTGCAGGCTCTTCAGCAAATTATGACTCTGGGATCACATTCCTCTGTGTGTGTATGCATGTGTCTGAGGAGGCAGGAGATGAGATATTTTAGCTTTAATCCCACCTGTCTTCAGACTCCTAAATCTGAACTGGAATCTGCAATGCTCAGCGTGCCTATGAAATCATAGGACAAACAAGAATGTGGAAAAGGGGTTGTCTTCTAGCAGAGTTTAAAATTAATAGAATAAATAAATCTACAGATCTTTTAGTACATGTTGTCAATATAAATGGGAAGAAACTTGAACTCTGAAGTTAATTCCTGTGGTTTCATGGAAAAGTGTCTGCTTCTGCTCATCTGATGATGTTGCTGATCATAAAATCCTGGTGCAGGAGAGAGGTTACTCCATTTTCCTCCTAATGTAAACTTTGATTCACAGTTAAAAAAGGGCCCAACATGAAATTCAGCTCCCATTAAGAAATGTCTGTATTTCATGCAGTGTGGGTAGCTGTGACATGTGAAGGCTGAACCATTTCTCTGGAGTGCCCTCCTCAGTGTGCAGTGAGACCTTGAGAATACCTGTGAGACAGACCAGCATGGGCTGAGCCAGTCTGGTAGTTGTGGTTATACTATGGGAGACTTTATGTCTGTTACTTCATGGTGGGATTTCCCCTCCTATCAAAATGAATCTGTATCCTTGGGGATTTCCAGAATTTAAAAAAACCCTTGACAACTTGACGTTTACAAGACAGCCCTGATTTGGTGGTGGTGGTGGTGGTGGTGGTGGTGGTGTGGACTAGACACCTTCCAATGTCCCTTCTTACCTAAATCATTCTGTCACTCTATTCATTCTCCATATCTAAAGGCTGGCAAGGCCCTGAATGAACCAAAAAGCTATAAATGACATATGGGGACAATAACCATCTTGTTCTCTCATTCCTTCACTGCAATCTCTTCCTCATATCTAGAAGTCTGTCTCTGTGTTTAAGGTCAACTCTGATTTGGCACAGCTGGGTGGCCTTAGACCAGTCTACTGTGGAAACAGCGGACTTGTGGGAGAAAACAGCAAGAAGCCTTGTTTGAGTCCTCCCAAGACTGGCTCACGTTCTTGCCTTTGTCCCTTGCCTGAGCTATATTGTAGGGATGCTATGTCCAGTGCTGTGTTGTGATGGTCCTGCTTTTATCTTGCTGACTTGACTTCCCAGCTTGACCTTGGGCTTGTCTTACCACTACACACTTGCCTGGTGATCACTGCACTGTGGATGACCCTGGTTCCTGTTATTGAACGTGGTCAGCTCTTGCCCAAACATGGTAGGGCTGTATCCCTTGCCAGTGAGGCTACTGCCTGCCTTGCTGTCTTCTTAGCTCTCAGACCACATTTTTCTTCAGAACAGCCACTCTTGCTACTCCCCCCACAGCGAATCTTTGTGGGCTTTAGTTTTAAGAACCACAGAGGTATACATGCTATAATTTGGAAGCAAAGCATGTGGGTGTTGTGGCTTGTTAGTCATGAGGCTTCATATTCTTTTAAGCTGGCACCAGTTTGAAGAGTGTACCAGAGGTGGAAGGATCCTTTTGCAAACACATGCATTCTTTTGGCAGCATTGAGGGGAGTGATGGCTGGAAAGGCACTGTCAGACTTGTGAAGCTAGGATGAAGCCTATAACCTTGGATCTAATGAGCCCTTATGCAATTAAAAGACCCCTCTGAATGACTCCCCTTGCTCTTTCATTCTCTCTCTTGAAGAACAGGTGAGGACCCAAGACTCAGTTTTATGATACCTGTTATCTGTCCCAGCTGACCACCATGGAAGTGCCCCACCAGGCCCCCGACATGTGCACCGAGGCTTACCCCAATGATGTGGATAGATGTTCCTGAGACTCCCAGGGCCTGCAGATTGACAATAATACAAATTAATGTTCTGTAGCAGAAAGGTGAAATACCCTGTTCCAGCCCACACAGCAGCTCTGTCTCTCTTCTAATGTAGGACTGCTTTTGAGGCGTACAGTGGAGAACCAAATAGATAAGGGAATGTTGGGCATTTCCCTTTCTGTTTTTAATAGTCTTTCTTCAGGTCCACAGACACAAATCAGCCCTAACCAGGTTGGTCAGATGCTCCTATTCATAACTACACAGCCTGTAGCTTCTCTTTCCACAGTTTGCTTCAGACTTTCCCTCTCACAGCTGAGCCACCCATGTTCACCATATGAATAATCTTTTTCTCAGTAAAGCAAAAGAATTATTTTTTTTTACTTTTATACCACCATTGTACCAATATCCTGATTAGTATTTTAAGATTATATTTTCAGAGGTTATCCATGGGCTGAACCACCAGATGAAGCACAGCCATTTAGACATTATGTATAATGGAATTTGTTAGACGTAATGACCTGCAGGCTGGTCTGCCTGAGGCAGTGCCATACAATGGGAGAGCATATGGTGCATGAGAGCATGGGGACAAGATGACTTTGAAATGTATGTGGCCATATTCCGGAGCGGTACTGAGGCTCAGGAGAAGAAAATAGAGTCTTCTGTGGTGTAGTGTTGTAGGAGAGTGTGGACAAAAAAAGTTCTTGAGTAGCTGGACTAGAGTTCACCACAGACATGGAATGAATGGTGGGGATACTGTCCAGCTCAGTCATTTGTTTACTTTGTGACCTAATGAGTAATGAGGAGTGACAGTTCTCTCCTCACCTCCACCCCAGCCTTCTAATGACACAGTAGCCTCAAGAGTTGCTGTGTATCTGAATAGAAATGTGTGACTTTGCACAACGTGGTGCATACCCAGGACTCCAGTCCTCTGCACCCTGGGTCAGCAGTGCAAACGTTGCATGGAGAGTTTATGCATAGCTGGTTAACACAAAGATTTATTACCCTCATTGCAGAAGCCTTGCTCTGCTGTGCTGTGTGGAAACAAACTGGATGGGACACACCTGGGTATTTCCAGCTACTGGGAAGTGTATCTGAAGCCCAAAGCAAACAGCCTCAAATCTCATTTCCTCCAGATTCCTGGACAAAATTTTTGAGCACAAGAAGAAGAATGACCAGTGAAGCATGGATCTGAGAAAACCCAAGGCATGCTTTAGGTTTGTCCTGGGCTGGAGATGCAGCTGACAACAGGGATTTTTTCCCAGAAAATGTCAACACTCAAGAGAATAGAAAAACAGTGATATGTTCAAGCCTGGACTGAGAGGGAGGAAAAAAAAGAAAACTCTGGAATAAAAAACCCACTTGTCCATCTCCTGGAGACAGCAGATTGTAAGCAGTTCTCTGGATTGTTTGCATGAAAGATGCTCTCTGGCCATGCTCCCCAACACTGGAAATGCACAGTAGCTTACCAGGAGCTTGCTGATGAATTGTGAGATGGAGAGGGCCAGCAGTGTGACATTTTCCACTGCGGAGGGATAGGCTCCTGTAGACCCATGAACCCAGTCTACTGCGATCACGTTCACCCGGCTTGTGTGCAGGATGGCTTGGACAAGATCTTCAATCCAGGAAGGTTTGGTACCCAAAGCCCTGTGGAAACAAAGCTTTTCTTAGCTGTTTCCAAAGTAGGGCACATGCCAGTATGTTGTTCACCGGTGCTGGAGCTTCACAGCTGTCAGAGGAAGCTGCCAGACAGTTGTTGAAAGTTATTTCTGGTGTCAGACACCCACACCTGAAAATTTTTTTGTGGTGGTATAGTAACACTTTCCAGAATGGGCTGATTCATGAGGGAACCAGATATTTAATGAATGAGAGAACATTTGCAGGGCTCAGGCTGAAGTCTCAGTCTTGCCATGGTCCTTCATTTAGCCACCACAGAGCCCACCTGGAGTGAGCTGACCAGGAATACCTGGATCTTTCTCTGCTACCAACTGGCAGGAAGTCCTTGGCCAAATCACCTGGTGTTTCACTGCTACATTTCCTCATCTGTAGACAATTTTAAAAAAATCTATACCAAAGAATTCAAGGAAAATTGAGGAGGTTATTTGACACCACTTTCCCTAATACCATCTGGTGAAGAGTGTTGTTATTTCACAAAGGCAACAGCTGGTTTTCTGAGAAGACCCTGCAACATCTGCTGTGGTTTCATCCTAGTCTTTTGTGCACTTTCTAGTCAGGCTTTTGCACTTCAAAACAAATAATGTTATATGGTCACAGCTGGCACAGTAAAATAAGCTTGCAGAATGATGGTAGTTTAAAAAATCCCAGCTGCAATCCTTAGTTTCAAGAACAGAAGTATATTGTGTCTGCTTGAGCTTCTAAATGGCTCCTTAATCCAGGCTGTTAGACATGAACTCCAAGAAGACAATTTAAAGGGACAAGAACATTGAAGAAAAGACTTCTTAAATAAAGAGGTTTAGAAAGGGAAAGAAATAGAAAGAGGTAAAGGAAGAGAGAGTAAGAGAATGAGAAAAAGACACTGAGAGAAAGAAAGTGATTCAAATTTCTGACTTTTTTTAGGCTCAAAAAAATGTGAAGCACACACAAAATAGGCAAATGGTCACAAACTAAAGGACTTCAAGTTGTGTTGCAATGAGGAGTGTCAGCAGCACTTTCCAAGGCTTTGGCCCTGGCCCACCAACAGCCTCCCAGACAATTCCCAGATCCAGTTCAGGGCTGTCCACCCCAGACTCTGTTCTTAGCAGGTATTTTGCATACAGACACTCTGCTTGGGAGGCCAAGGTCACACAAGCAGAATGGTTCCATGCCAGCCCCACACAGTGCTTGGGAATGCCCCAGCATAGTTTAATTTACCAGTAAAAACTTAATCACAGTGCTCTTCTTTCTTTCACCTGAAGCCATGGATTATGATCTTGGTTTCCAGGCTGCTGTTGAAGCTGCAGTTCTTGATACCGTCATCAGCTGAAATCAGCTCTCCACAGCTGGGTCTTGAGGAGGTGAACAGAAGAAACTGGACCTTAAGTTTACTGCCCCGTAGGAAATTTGCTCTCTGGAAGTCAGTGCAGTGATGCCCTGAGAGTCTGTCTATATTCCCTGCAACAAGAGGGAGTGAGTAGCACATTAGTCTGTGTCTGTGCAGTGGAAAACAAACCAGCCTCATTCTAATTCATTAGGAAAATGAAGGTAGCAATCTCACTTCTATTGATAAAGATTGAAAAGATAGAGCATAAATGAGCCTATTTTGGAAGCTTTACCTGTCTGATAAAGTTGTTTCTGTCCTTTGATGGAATCCCAGCACTGGCTGGGGGATATAACCATGGATGTCATGGTAGCTTTGACTTCTGAGCGTTGTTTTACCAAGATGTGAATTACATTCTGTTGAGGTTTTTTTAGCAAATTGACAACACAGACCAGCTACTAAGTACATTTATGAGGTGACTCTTAGATCTGTAAAAAAATACTTGCCAACAGGTGGTCAAAACTGAATGGGTATATTTATATTCAAACTCTGGTAAGCTTAGTAGAAGGCACGAGTTTAACTGACAGTTGTATCGAAAATCCAGAAATAAATATAAGAATGCTGATGAAAAAAATGTGTCAATGATAATTTCCTGATTGATCAGTTTACTGGATGAAAATCATAGAATATTATAATTTAAGGGTTGGAATGGACCTTACAGATCATCTAGTCCCACCCCCTTGCCTGGGGCAGGGACACCTCCTCACTAGATCAGGTTGCTCAAGGCCTCATCCAGCCTGGCCTTGAACACTACAGGGTCAGGGCAGCCACCACGTCCCTGGGCAACCTTTGCCAGTGTCTCACCAGTCCTATAGTAAAAAACTTTCTTCTCACATTTAACCCAGACTTTCCCTCCTTCAATTTGAACCCACTACCCCTTGTCCTATCATTGCAGTTCCTAACCAAGAGTCCCTCTCTGGCTCCTTGTAGGTCCCTTCAGACATTGAAAAGTTGCGAGGAAGTTGGGGCTGTTTGAGAAGGGAAAGGCAGATACGGGAAGGTGCTTTGACCTAGACAGAAAAAAAATGAATCTCAAACCTGTAGCTACTAAAGAAAACTGAGCAAATTTAGGCTAGAAAGCAAGCATAGAAGTTTAGTAGTATGTATGACTAGCAGTATGTATAGCTAGGTTACCTACAGAAATGCCAGATGCTCCATCTTTTTATCTTTCAGAAGACTGGTTGCTATTATGAAAGGCTTGCTGAAGGTAAGATGCTTGATTTACTGCAGGACAAATGTACTAGTAAGGTGAAATTTATTGACCTACGAGGAGCGGGAAGCCAAATGATTAATTGAATGATACTTCTGACCTAAAAAGCATTGCTTAATGAACTGGCATAGTTGCATGCTGCTGCAATAACAATGCATGCACCTTCCCTTTTCTGGGCTGGAGGAAGTGAAACAGCCTTGAATCTGCACATACAGCAAGAGAAAAAATTATTTTAAAAAAATAATCAGACAACCAGGTTTCTAATTTCCCTTAGAAGATACTTTACACCAGCTAGGCAGAACATGGCCTAAGGGTCAGCACAAAGACTCACCTTTCAGGTTCCCTTTTGGGGGATGTGACTATCCCTTACTGTTGTTTATATTAGTCTGCCTGTGTACTGAAAGCAAGGAAGAAAGAGACATTCTCAGAGATCATCTTGGAAACAATGTAGGACATGAGCCAGTTTAACTAGCAAAGGCAGGATCAGTGCAAGGATAGTGAATGTCAGAAATGGCATAAGATGAGGGGGATTGTGAGTAGAGGAAAGGCAGGAATTGCACTGTACTGAAGCTGCAGGTGATGTGGGACTGTAGTGATTAGCACAAAGGCAGTTTCATTGACATCACAATTACAGAAAGAAATGGAAGCATGGCATTTATTTTCTCTCAGCTACCGTAGATTATGCTTGCTAAGCTTTTAAAGCAGGAGATGACAGTGCCAGAGGTCAAGTCATCCCTTTTTCTGCTTCCTTTCAATTCAGGGTAAACCTGGATCCTTCTTGTAAATCAATTTAGTGGAATTAAATCACTGAGACCAATTGAATCAAAGCATAGGAGAAGAAAGGACTATTCTTGCACTACCATTTCTCCTGGCACCTAACATGATTATTGCAAGGACCTCTTGACACGCAGGTTGTTTAGGAAGAATTGAATTCAGATCCTTCTATGTAAAACCTTCAATCCCTTGCCAGGCACTCATGTTTTTCTTACCTGCTTGTGCTGAGCTGAGCAGCAAGAGGACAGCAAGAACAATGATCTGTTTCCTCTTCAGATCCTCAACCATCTTCCTATTATTCCAGTACAAGTACAAGGATTGTACAGGAGAAAAACAGCTGTGGTGGGTTGCTTGATCAGCTTGACTCTGTTAATGATCAACCAAATTCTGCTCTTTTGGGAAAAGAGGAAAGGGGCAGTTACCTCTCTTCTTATTTGACCATTATCCAAAGTCTAAAGGAGAGGCTTCGCTGACTTTTTGGTTATAAAAGATGTTGACACGCCTTTCCTCCCTGCCTCCCTTTCCTCAAAGCAAACTTCTTGCTTCAGAAATCACCTAGTGAAACCAGTTGCAGCAAGTGATAGAATTACAGTGCTTTATCCTTGCTGCCTAGACCTTTCTGCCAAATTCTGACTAGGGGCACTGGTTTATCACACGGCTCCGCAGTAAATCCATGGCAGGAAGATTCATACCAGCCTTGCATCTATGTATTTTCCTATTGCATTGCTGTCTCTTTCCTGTGTTTCTACTTTTGGTCAGATGCCAATAACTGTCAGAAGAAGGCAAAGCAGTGGATTAGCTCTGAAAAGTGAGGGGAAAGACAGGCTAAAATGTACCTGGTGGTCATATTGCCATAATATGGCCAGACTGTACATTTCTTAGGGTGGGGACACCCTTCACTTTTACTTTGGAGAATGCATTTCAAATACATGGGAAATAAAAGGATGACCTTAGTAATGCACCAGTATCAGAAGCATGTAAATACTTCCAAAAACCTTTGAATAAAAAATTTTGCTACTTTGATGCATACAGATGGAGAAGCGTAAGCACACAACCAAATGTGTAACCAGGAGTCTGTCACAGGACATTCAGGGTATGATGGTACCACCTCCCTGGCTACAATGGACTTTCAGCTTTCCCAAGTCTCATTGGTGTGTGTTGGTCCATCTTGCTAAACAAGGCAGCTTTGCCCTTGACCGTATTAAATAGCAGGAAGGGTAATGAGTGAAGGAACCTTCTTTTCGAGACACTGTTCTACAATGGTTTTATTTGAACAACAAAATTCAGAAATTGCTTCAGTGTGATCAAGAAGATGACCCAAGACATTTCAAAAAGAATCAGATATTATTTTTCCTTACAGTTATTGATGATAGCAGTAATTTCCTTAACCCAGTTTGCTCCAGCTGAAGGGTTTGGGACTGTTTTAAGCAGAAGATCATTTTGTTTCCAAATCATCTGAGATAAATTTCTCCAGTTTTCATAGGAAAGTTAGCATCACCTGCACGGCTTGCAGGGGTGTCGAAGCCTGGCCCCATCTGCATCCTCCCAGAGCTAAAGATACAGATACATTCTGATCCTGAAACAGTTGCCTCCAGGATCAAGCTGGCTTATTGTCAGAGAAGTAGGTCCTTAATGTCTCACAAATATGTGATTGAGTTTGTCAGCCCAATCAATTTTCCAAGATTGAAAGCTGCAATACAAATAGCCAGCTCCTGGCTTCTAGTCAACTTTTCATCTTTCCATCCACAGTACCAGACTCAGGTCGATTCACAGATTGTAAAATAAAAGCCTGTGGACTGAAACAGGCCTGCTTCTTCATTACACCCACAAATTCCACTGATCTGGATAATCTCTCAATCAAAAGAGAAGGAATTTGTAAAATCAAACCAATAGGCAATGACATGTCTACAAGAGCCTTCAGAGCAAGAGTGTAATTTTGAAAATGACAAATTCCTTAAAATAAAACAAATTGGGGAACCTAGAGAAAACAAGCAAACTGTTCTTTCCATTTTTTTTAATTTAAAATTATGGTAGTAAGCACTACTTCTTGTGGCAGGATGCAGATGTTACTCTTTGCCAAGTCCTATGGAAATTTTGAAATGCCATGTAACACAAGGCAGGCACCAGTATTACAGCCCTAGAGTTAAACAAAACTGCAGCCAAGATGTTCAGAAATGGTTTCGTTTTGTGCATTTCCAGAGCTGTTAAACAATATCCTGGTGTTGTTTATCTTTGCTGCCTACACCTTTCTGCCAAATTCTGACTCGGGACACTGCTTTGTCACAAGTGAATCACTTCCTGGTGTTTAAAAACTCTGCAAATGTACAAAACTTGTGTCTTTTAAAAAAAGGAATGTCTTTGTGAAATCGAAAATTCTGCTTCCTGAACAGTGTTTTTTTGTGTAATCTCAGATTTAGTAATTCCAGGAAGTTTTTTTTACATCAGCACACTATGGTGGTTCCTTATACAAACAGCAAAAGCTACTCAGTTGACTGTGCTCTTACCATTAAAACTATTTTGCTATGAAGGGTTTACTTTTTATTGCTTGTGAACTTAATTACTGAGTAATTACAGTTCTATTAGTTCAGAATCTTAATGCCACTTATTTTACTCCCCAGTGGGAGTGATTATAACAGCACTCGAAAAACTGTTGCGAAGACTTTGAAACCACTTTAGATTTCTTTTAACAGTCGCTTACAGCATGCAGTCATGAAACACACTCTTTGCTAGAGAGTAAGTCAGGGATAATGAAAGCAAACAAACTTGATTTTATGCACAAATTCTTTTAATTTAAAAAAAAATTGCAAAAAATTGCGGTGTCTGCATGTTCGAGCAAATGTTGCAAGTGTTCAACTCAGCCAAAAACGTTGCCTCCCCATTCACAAAGCAAGGGAAGGCAGGGGCATGTAAGCACTGCAGATACCTAGTAGTCAAGTGGAAATCTGTTCATAGAGATTCACTTAGACTGGAAAACTGTTTTTCAATAGCAGAAACAATGCAGAGCAGAGCAGAACCTTGGGGGAAGCCAAGCATGAGTTAAGCAAATGAGGACTATTTAAAACCACTCCCTGTGGCCTTTGCTCTAGAGGGAGGGTGGGAAATGCACACATAACTTAGCTCGCTGTCCATGAAGGCCTGATCCACCTCTCTGCTGGAATACTTGGTCTCACAGCTCCTGTATTTTCTGTCCTTTGCCTGTAGAAACCATGGCTCTACATTAAACATGCAGGCTACTGTGTATTTTTCCCAGGATTAGCAGTGGAACTGGGTTTAGTTCTCACCTCAACAAAGTGTGAATCTATTTCTCAGAAGAGTGTCCTAACTATGATGTAGTAAGAAGAAAAGTTTAAATATTGTCTTGGCAACTGAGGAAAAGAAAACCTGGGCAAGTCTGACTGGGTATTTAGGTATTTAGGAAACGAGGCAAACTGTTATTTTCTTGAGTCTTTTTTTTGGACCTTTTACCTGGTATGACGGTATAAGTACCCATAAGAAGTGAGAATGCATCCTTGCCACATATTCCTGGCACCAGCCAGCAGGTCCAAGTTCTTCTCTCATTTTCTCTGCCCCGTGAAGTCCTAATCATCCTCTACAACATGGAGCAGCTCAGTGGGAAGAACTTAGCCCTGCCTTAAGTGCATGTGAGTGACCTCTTGTGGTTCCTTTCACCCTAAATTAATATTTCCGAGTGAAAGTGTCTGTCTCTGCTTCAGATTCTCTCTCTGAATGCTGAAGTTTCCATAACCTTCAGGAAAGTTGTGGTGTGCAAGCATCCTCTCAGCAACAAGAGTCAATCCACAGTCTTTGTCATACTTGGAGGACTATTTACCTTATAAGAAGACTAGTCAGCAGCAGAAAACATGTGCTTGTGCCATGAGGGTACTTCAGGAATATGGCCACATTACATTTCTTGTGTAAAAACTGTGACTTTACAGAGCAGGAAGATCCCTTTGACATTTGACAGAGATTGAGAACAGAGGGGAAAAGGGGACAGAGGGACAGAAAGGCTTGGTGTGGGTTTCTATCACTGAGCAAAAGGAATTTGTTGCATGAGTCTGACTTCATTTGTAACTGAGTTATGTGTCATGACATTCCAACATAGCTATGGAAAATGGATCAAAATTACTCTGGTTTTGTAAGAAGTGAAAGAGACAGCATTGCTTAGCCCAAGGTACAGTTTCATTCTAGCTCATGCTGCAGCCTTCAGCGATGATAAGTTAAGGGAGCTCACAGTGACTCCTAGAACGAGAGGGGGAAAAAAATCACTCAGCGTTGGAACATCTTCAGTGTTCATTTTGGAAGGTCCTCTGGTTAGAAAACTCCATGGATGCCAATTTTTTTTTGCTGTATCTGTTGTGTGAAGAGCAAAGCTGAGGTTGCTCAAAGTGTGAAGAAGTAGCCTGACACAGCTGCTCGTCAGTGAGTGTATGGGCCAAGCACATGGGAGAGCCAACTGAGGGATAAACCTGCAGGGAGAGCCTTCCTGCACAGCACTAGGACAGGCTGTCAGGCTACTTGGGTAAGGTTTGCAGCTGAGCTCTTCTTAGCCAGGGTAACGCACCGTGAGCAGGATGCAAGCGAAGGAGGTTGAAGAATCCACTCCCAGCAACTCACTGCAGTGAGAGGAAAGCTGGAGTATTTGGCAGCATAGCAAACTTTCAGCAGCTGCTGAGTATTTATGTTTCCCAAACTGTTGCGGTATTTTCCCTTTCTTCCTCAAAAATGCTCTGTAGTGTCAAGAGGCCATTCATCCATGGAACAGAATCTAAGTGCATTTTAGTTTTGTGAATGGGCCTCAGAGCAGCTGGTGTTAAAGGAAACCCCTAGAAGTCATGACTTGGTTTGTGTTTTATTTCTTTCCTTCACTCAGGCAGAAGGGTTACCCCCATAGAGACCAATCCTGCCTTGGATGGAATGGGCAAGCATGGCCAGACTTAGCCTCAAGCCCAGCCCTCAAATAGAAACACTGTCAGGGGTCCCTCAAAGAGAGCAGTGGGTATTTTGGGAAGCATGGGTGTCAAATAACAGGCTCCAGGGAGTACTAAGTGTGGAAGGTGTCCCTGCCCATGGCAGGGGAGTTTTAACTAGATGATCTTTAAGGTCCCTTCCAACCCAAACCACTCTGTGAGCCTG
>NW_008650561.1:20334-20654 GCF_000695815.1 Acanthisitta chloris
GAAATTCATTCTTCCTCTAACCTGTGGGGCTCCCGCCTCACATTAAATTCATTTAATTGCACCTTCTCAGTTAGCAGAGCTGAACCCTCTCTGCTGTAAGAACAACGCGACAATTTCTGCCGCCAGCGCTTGCTGGAGCTGCGTCTCATGGACTAGAAACGCACTTGGCTGCATCATCTGGTACCCCAATTCCCTCTCTGACCACAACCCAGCAGGGCACACCGGAGGCGGCGCCGCGTGTGAAATCCCCTTTCCTAAGAGAGGCTCGGAGTTTCCAGCTCTTCAGCCGCTTGCTCAGCGGGCAGGGCAGCGGGGAGGCG
>NW_008650562.1:0-17375 GCF_000695815.1 Acanthisitta chloris
CACTGACCCCCTGGGGAACACCACTAGAGATTTGATACTTCCCTTGCAATTTTTCTGCCCTCCCTTGCCTTTCCTCTTTAAAATATTTGATTTTCAATCAAAAGTTTAGAATATAAAAATTACACAGTATAATGGTTTAAACATGTAAAAGACAATTCAGATTTCAAACTTTCAAAACCCTCATTAAAGTTTTGCATGGGTGTTTTCTGCTGCACCTTTTTTTGTGTGCATAAATAGGCTGAGATCAGCATACCTGTAACAGGCTGTGCTAAGGAAGCAAAAGGATCCAAAACACAGGTATTGGAAAAAGGGAAAAATCAGATTCACAATGTAGCAGTGCATATGCATTTCTCAAATGATAAAAAGTATAAACTGGCAACAAGTTTTCAAGAGAAAGATGAGGTCAGCTTGCCCTTGAGTGCTATTGAAAGCTCTCAGTCATGCAAGGCTAAGAATACTCTAATAGGTTGAGCTTGTTGGTGGAAAAACTTTCTCCCTCAATGGAGCCAAATTAAGATTTTCCTGACCTTGACAGAAAGAAGCAATTAACTAGGAGTTTTCACTCATCTAGAGCCAAGTTAAGGTTGGTCAGGCATGCTATTATAGTATCTTTATGAAGCAAACATAGCAGCAGTAGAATCCTGAAGAAAAAAATATACTGAATGCTAGGAAGCTGTGTGACTTCAAGACCTAGGCCTTCCTGAAATTAATTGGGGTTTTCTTGTCTACATAAAATTTTGCAATTAAAACCAAAAGATCCTACAACTCCATTTAGCCCCAATAATATCAAGTTCTTTTTATGTATGGGAATTTGTACTGTAAATCCCCTGAAGAAACTAAGATTTCTTATTCCTAGTCTTTCATCATAATTACTGTTGAAGTGGAGAGAATTAAACTAACCACATCCAAGAAAAAATTTAGAAAACATACTCCTTATCTACAAAAGACTTGGGCTATTTACTAATTTAATCAACTAAAAAGTAATTTCCCTCAGCAGTTGGTATACATTTTCATTAGCACAGACCTTAATCCATATGCCCCTATATTTTGAGGAAAAATGTGGTCATGCTCTTCAGAAATTCTAGAGCACAGGAGAATGAAGTGCTATGCACAGATATACCCCAAATAGCTCTAAGTGAACTGCCTTACACAGTGAAATCAGAAATAGTTTTGCTAGTGTGGCTTTCCAACCTGCTGCTTGGCTGAGCCATATAAATACAATCATACTGCTCAGCATAGTGAGACCAGAGATAATCAAGTCAGTGCCCTGATTAGCTCTGCCTGTGTTAAACTGTGCAATGTGTTAAAATTGTGCTGTGTTCAAATGTGCTATTTCATGTTGAGAACCTTAACTCTATTATGAGAAGCAGTTGGAACCCTGAATCCAAATTTCACCCAGTTCTGTGGAATTTCCAAATCAAATTCTGAAACCAAGGTGGATTCAGGCAGACTCCATCTGGATTTTCAGTAAAATCTTACTCAACTTGTTGTTTGCACTGTTTTGTATTTTGCTCAAAGTTAGGTACTCCCTCTTAATATTTTTTTCTTGCATCTGTCTTTTTTATGAATCAACAGTATTTTTGACAGTGCCATATAACAGTTTCCTGTGCAAATACTGCTGTCTTTTAATGTGTTTTTGACAAGAGTCAAAAGGTATGAATTATGATACTGATAGCAAGAATTTAGGGAATGCCTAGGGCCATGGACAGACATGTAGTTCTGAAAACACTATTAGGAGCTAAAAGGCAGTGCAAGATTGAGTTTAGTATTCAGCTCTTTGGAGCTGTGATCAAATGCACATAGAACTGAGCTGTTGAGCACTTATTTTTAATGTAGTCTTTCCTTATAGCAGACTTGAAATGTGAACTCTGCTTCCTCCAAAAAGTCTACTGAACAGTTTTCACATTATAAGCACACAGTCTAAGGGAAAAATACCCCGAAGTTCCATCCATTCACAGTATGCCTATATTAAACAGTAGAAATTCTTAACATAACCACTTAAAATATTTCAGTCCAACCTCTTCCTATGCCCTGCTGGCAGCTCATGCCAATGCAAACCATGGATTTCACAGTGACCCGTATCTTTTGCCTAACAACTGATGTAAGAAAACTGTGGCTTATACGTAGGAGAAAAAATTACAATACTTAAAAAAAAAAAAAGCAATGAAGAAAGGCATCTGGTGAGGCTATCTATTTTGTCAGCTACATTCTGAGCCATCTTAAGCATCTGGGCACATTATCTTTTACCTTTGTCTATCACAAGATACAAACTCCACCTAGATTTTCCTCCAATGCTTAAAAAGAAAGGTTGATCAAAAACATATATTTGCAAAGACCAGTAACTGAATTTTCCATACCTAATATGTCTTTTTCTTCAGAGATTAGTAGTGCACAGTTTGGGATCATAGTTCCAATTAGAAACCCACTATGAACTTGTGAATTTCAGCCTTCAAGGTCCCAGCTATGAACAATATATTAGTCTGAAACACTTGACAAAAAAAGACTGTGACTGTTTAAATCTGATGTCAGCAAAATGGAAAATACATTTGAAAATTGCATTTGCTTCCTTTCCTCCTTTCTACTGGGAGTAATTTCTGACCCATACTGACAGACCATCATGTGCTTAGTCGTAAGAGATGATTCTTCAGCACTGCTTGGTAATCCTTAATCAAGCACAAAGAATAACACTTCTAGTTCCTGTTTCAAGTGTACTCTATAAGGACTTACTTTTATATTTTGAAGTCCACACATGAAATGTTAGCACAAAAAGCTGTTAATAGTTGTCACTTCGTGCTTTTTTAAAATATAATGCAAACCCTATTTGGGATTATTTTGATGATCAGGAGCTAGTAACACAGCCTGAGATTAATACTGAAGTACTATCTAACTCCACAGGGTGGTAATATTTAGGTTTAAATAGATTTTTATAATTGGTCGTTGTATCGAACACCTGTTTAAGATGGTGTGGTACCAGCAGAGGCCTATATTGGTACAACCATTTACATTTTATGCACCATGGCATCTCTGGTCGTTTTGCAGCTGTTCTGCAAGATGCTGGTCTTGCAAAACATGAGGAAAAGCAAACAGAGCTTCCAGAAGATGGACACTGCATAGCAGCTAAAAACTTTGAGATGCTTAGAAAAGCCATTGTATTCAGACATCAAACTTGTTGACTGTTGCCTATTAAAAGGCAGTGGGAATACTTACTCCAAAGTTTATTTTTAGTCACTTGCATTAGCCACCACTGTCTTTTACATCTTTCAGAACCTGGGTGTAAATTAGTGCCAAAGTCCAGTACTGTCTGATCAGGTTCTTTCAGATATTCCATACATAGAGGGTCTAATATTGAATATCAAATGCATTTATTTGAAGATTATGTTATATGGAATTTCTGATTTAGCAGAGTGATGCAAAATATATATTGCATAACAGTACAAATATGTTACACTTAGCAAAATGCATCTATAGCACTTCAATCACAATACCAATGTTATTCCCATTACCAGATTCTAGAATATCCTCACCAGCATGACACTGGGATCCCCAGTCCCCAGGAAATTGTACAGGAGGTGAAGCCAGCTCAGTCCCACTGCTCTCTTTGAAACTCTTCTGTTAGTTTTGCAATTTTTATACCCTATTTTGGGCTGTTGTGTATTCACATCTCTCCAACTGATTTGGATAACTCAGGGAGACATTCTCACTCTTCTAAAGAGCTCAAGGAGAAACATTTACACTGCCTGTTGATCCTCTCAACTTTTGATAGTTGTCTACCTAAAACAAAGGCCATCTGGTCCCCTTGATGCTTTTGTACAACAGCTGTGGACAGACAAATCCTGCATTATTCCCTGAGCTTCATGGGAACATCTCCTTGCCCATCTCCTCTGAGCCTTATTCTGTTGTAGGGGTATATTCGTCAGTCTCAATTAGTCTTAATTTATAGACTTAGAAAACATCAGGGAGAGTAGATTCAAATACAACTGAAACACTTCAAACAGAAAAGAAAAAAAAGACTACTATGAATATAAAGATGATGAAGTTGGAATTTAGTCATGCTCTGAGGTATTGTACAGGAGCAACCTATTCTGGTAGGCAGAATCCCTCCTTCCTAGGCATGCTATTCATAACCTGGGCCACTGCCTAGCATTACAGCTGGTGAAATTTTCAGTATCTGTATAAGCCTCACTGAGTAACTGTCTCACTATCATGAATAAATGTTATTTTCAAAACATGCCTCTGTGGTAGGAAGATATAAGTCCCCGTTCACAGACGGGAAATTGAAGCCTGAGACAGACTGTTTTATCCAAGGTCAGTCACAGTATCTGCTGTCTGAGCTGGGAAAGGAACAGAAACAGTACTCTGCCAACATCCCATCTAATTCTATCATGATGTTTATATTGAATACAGCCTTAATTTAGTCTTGGTATTGGCTTAAAATAAGCTGCTGTTTGCAAGCCTCCTTGCAAGCTTGTAAGGAGTTAATGTGGTGCAGCTAAAACTCTCAGTAAATGTGATTTATTTTCATTACAGCCCACAACACTATGACATTTTTTCTCCAAACAACAAGGACAGAAGTCTCAATGCAATAACTTTTTCAAATGATTAAATAGAAAAGTAGGTCAATATCAAGGATTAAGTGGTACTGCAACACAAAGTTAATCAAAGTTAATATTTAATTCACTAGGAGAATAATCCCATTTTGTTATGTTCCGGAATATACTTTTAAATAAAATGCAAATATGGAAATAGAATTTCTTTTCAATTCTTAGTAATTCTAACAGGAGCTCTGTAATGACACATCTTCCATTGCTGTTAAAGCACAAAATAGCACAGGGGTCCATGTTTCCTATAGCACAGTAGAATGTGTTAGATCTGAAGTATATAGTGCCATATTTATATTGTTAAGCCAACTATATGGACATTTATAATTAAGGTAACAGTTACAACACCTTCAGACTGTATATCCATAATTTTCATTTTCCTTCTAAGAAGAAAAAAAATCAGAAACAAAAATAGACAAAACCCCTTCATGCTTTAGGATGATTAGCTACAGAACCATTAACACATGGGAAAATAATATAGCATCTAACAGTAAGCAGAAGGATGAAACAGCTGGTAAACAGAAATAAATAAAGGTATAATTAGGAAAGCACAAGAGGCAAGGTAAATTAACATATTATTGTGAGTTTCTTGAACTTCTACATTGCACTGCCAGCATTTTTGTTAAACAAGGCTTTTTTTTTTCCCTGAGGAACATTTTATTTCTACTGTCCTTGATATCTCTTCAGATTTTGTAATTATCAAAAAATTTCAGAAGAGCATTTCTAGTGAAAAGAACACTTGGCTTGTCACTGTTCTTTGCTTTCTGAATAATGTACATCATGTTTTTAAAGGTCATAGATGGAACCTGTAATAAACTAGCCTTTCTTTAGACAAAATCCCCTTACTTAGGTGCATCAAGTCTCAAGCATTTTTGGTTTTCATTTTTCTTTACCAGACAGTCAGAGCATAGACACTGAGATAGAAGCAGAGCTGTTCTGCTTATGTGTTTGAACTGATCATAACCATTTTAAATCTCAGAAAAATAAACTCCAGAAATTCTCAATACGATCACTAAACCAAGGAAAGCAAGGAAATTGAACAATAAAAGAAATACCAGACACCATTTTTCATTAGTGAGTTACAGGGAAAAAGACAAATTACAATATTACCAACAAAGTCCTTGTCTCTGTTGTCACTATATGTTCTGATGATGTAGCTAATGAAATTCATAGGAACTTAGGAACTGTTATGCACAATAGCCAAGCAAAGCTCCATTTATGCTAAGGGAGCTCAGGGCAGCCCAGAACTCCTGTATTGGGTGCTATAAACCCCTCAGGACAGCAGCCTACACTTGTACAACTCTAAATTCATACATTTGTAACATATCACAAATTATCAGTATCATATTTCAAATACACAATGCCTCTGCTTTGAGTGTTTGCTTTTCAATAAAGAAAACATATCAGGCTATAGTGTCCTTTAAATCCTGGAACCTTTGCTCTTTTACAACACAGAGTAAGTGCATATGACAGTGTGAGTCTGTGTGGTGCACTTGAAACCATTAGACAACTACTTACCATAAACAGCAGTCTAAAAATAGCATTGATAATGTGCTGAAACATTATCTTGTTGAGGCAATTTAGAGCTATGACACATTTCCCTTCAACTTACCTGTCTCTGTGTTGCCGTACTCAAGCACTACACTTCCACTGTCAAATAAGCACCACAAAAGCAAGTATACAAAAAAGTGAATGTCAAGTAAGCAAAATTGAAAAATTCACTCAAAGAACTGTGCCATAAAAACAATGGATGTGGTGCAACAGGCACGTGATTCAACAACGAGTTGTGCAAGATAATCAGAAAAAGAGAACAATTTTGCTCACAGCCCATGCAGTATGGATGGACATAAAATTGAAGAAGTGGCTCTAACATGTAATAAGAGTTTACTTGCCTGTTCTATTGCTTAAACTCTGATTCCTGAGCCAGTGGATAAATTTGGTTTTAATGCCTTTATACAGGAGTTACAATTGTAACTAACAGATATTATTTTCCAGAGTCAAAAGAGACTATACTTTTAGCAGTGCAGTATTTGGCATACTTAAGACTTTAATGATCTACTCTGAAACAGTATTTGTGAATATCTGGAGGGTTTATGTACTGAAAACATGAAACTGCTGTATCCTTAATTCTGTTGTTGACTTCCTTGGAACAGTAAATAAACTACATGTACCTATTTCTCTTTCTGCAGTTTGTTATAAGCAATAGTGACAAGGACAAACTTTGTCCCTAATTTACAGCAAGCAAATAAGGACTTAAAAGCAATCAGGAAAATGAGGCTCTGGTTTGCAGTGAAAACTAACAAAACCCAGCTGAAAAACAGAGGTGGTAGAAATCCAGGATATTTCAGTTTGTGTAAGGAGAGACTGATTTTATTTCACCTTTACACAGCAACTAAGCTATTTACCCTCTGCTGGCCATGCTGATTTTTTTTTTAAAAATATCACTAGGTTCATCACTAAGACCACAAGGTGCTCACTGTATTGTAGGAAGCATATTATCCTCCAAGGAATCTGCTGCAGCTTTCATTGGGGTATGGACAAATTCTCTACAAATCAAATTTCAATAGATAATTTATAGACAATAGGTATGGAAGACTAGGTACTCAGAAAAGGTGAAAAACCATCTACAGCTGTCTATATGCTAGCACCATGCAGTTTAGTAGTGTTGTTTTTGCACTTACGTGCATAGAATTTGCTGTTCCTTTGCTGGTGTTATGAGAAAAGTCTCACAAACTTGTAGGAAAAGCAAGAGAAAGTCAGCACAGTTTCATAATGTGCTGCTGATAAGAATGTCTGAACTATTACAGTCTATTTGAAAATGTCCTTGGAGTTTTAACTTAATCTTCTCTAGGGGAAAGAGAAGTCCTAATAGATC
Source organism: Acanthisitta chloris (assembly GCF_000695815.1). Classification (NCBI taxonomy): domain Eukaryota; kingdom Metazoa; phylum Chordata; class Aves; order Passeriformes; family Acanthisittidae; genus Acanthisitta; species Acanthisitta chloris. Next base: position 7,474 of record NW_008650562.1, read on the forward strand.
ATTCTTCTAATAGTAATGATAGCAAATAGAACGATACCAGTCAGCTGTTGTATATCAAGAAAAATTGCCTCCTGTTTATTCTAAAATGACATAGTCAAGCCACAACTGCACTGCCTTATCTCACACATTTGCTGGAGGAAAGGCTTTTCCTGCTCATTATTTAGTATGGGGATAGTAAGAAAATTTTTTAAAATGTCAGTGGCAAGTGGACACTAGAGGCCTTGCTGAAATAACTTGTGGTTATTCATAGGTCTCTCTACTATGACAACACTTGAGGTGTTTGAGACAGCAGGTGAAACACACACTGTAGTCCTGCTCCAACAGTGATGAATGATACAGTCTGTATTTCTCTTTATCCTGTAATGACAGGAACATGTTATTGCCTAGTACCTGAAAAATGTCCCAGACATGTTTGTTTGGTGATGAAATTTTTTTAAAAGGAATAAAAAACCTTCTCTGTATTGTGGTAAGACAAATTGTTTTAAGTTAGTTGAGTTAGGCCTGGCTGGGCACAGTCTAGTGTCACAGAAATACAGGGAGGGGGAAAGAAATCAAAATTGATTAGTTCTCTAGCTTATTTACTAGTGTTGTATTTTTTCATACAGACCATATTGTAGTGTTTCTAAGGTTCTGAATTCTAAGTAACAGAATGGTCCAGTGCTGTAATGATTATGCAATCTATTGCAACATGCTTCTTTGGCATTCCTTTGATAGAGCTTCTTTTGCTCTAAAATCTTTGTGTCCTTCCCATCTGTTCCCACTACATGAAGCTAAGGCAGAAAGACACCAGTAAGACAGGCTGATCTTCACAGAATCACAGAATATTCAGAGCTGGAAGGGACCCACAAGGATCATCCAGTCCAACTCTTGACTCTGCACAGGACACCCCAACAATCCCACCATGTGCCTGAGAGCATTGTTCACACATCTCTTGAACTCTGTCAGGTTTGGTGATGTGACCACTTCCCTGGGGAGCTGTTCCAGTGCCCAACCACTCTATGGGGGAAGAACGTTTTCCTAATATCTAACCTAAACCTAAACCCTGACACAACTTCAGGCCATTCTAGTTGTCAGAGAAGAGATCAGTGCCTGCCCCTCTGCTTCTCCTCATTAGGATTTTGTATACAGCCATGAGGTCCCCCCTCAATCTCCTCTTCTCCACGCTGATTTTCTTCGTTTCACTGGTGAAAATGACCAATAGCAGAAGCTCAGCCAAGAAGGTAGGAAGAAGCCAATCCAAATATCCAAATCTATTTGAATAATTTTGTTTGAATTTAGGTATTATGGGACTAAATTGCAAGCCTATGATAAAGAGGTGAACTGAGAGAGAGAGGTTTAATTTAATTTCATGTAGAACTGCAAAGGCATGTTCTCCAACAGTCAAAAGCTTTCAAACATTATGCTTGGTCAGATTTCCTGAATTCACACAAAATAATCGCGTCTAAAGTTAAGCACTAAGAGAATTTCCACAGGTTTAGGTCTTTAAGTAGTGCAATTAACAACCATGATAAAACACAGGACGTGACATGGAAACTAGGGACAGATAGTTGTAAAGGGTGATAAGGTCTCATTTGAGCCTCCTCTTCTCCAGACTAAACACCCCCAGCTCCCTCAGCCTCTCCTCATGGCACTTGTGTTTGAGACCCTTCTCCAGCCTCATTGCTCTTCTCTGGACCTGCTCCAGGACTTCATTGTCCTTCCTGAACTCAGGGGACATGCCTTGACTCTACAAATTTTACTCTGCTTATCTATTCTACCCATCTTGTTTCCATTCCCTTCTGCATGGATCTTGGTCTTCAATGAAAAAGCTGAATAAAGAGCAGTGTTGAACTCCAGGGTTCATTATTTTTATACCTTCTTCTCATCAGTTCACCATGGGACTGTTAAGCTGTTCTTTTTCACTGACCAAAATCACTGGGCTGAGCAGTTACATGCCCTGATATTAGATATGGAATATGCAGCAAGGCTTTCATTCAGGTACAGCTTTAAACTGGGAAAATAGAGTCTCTCCATCTTCATTAACACACTATTTATCACTGAATTAAAACACATTTTCACTCTTTTTTAACAGTAAAATCTAGGATAATAGCATGCAAATTGTGTGCATTATGTTGGAGTCTCACAATATTGGCTTTTTTTCCAGATAGTGTCCTTGAGGACATTCAGCATATTCTTCATTTCATCATAATGCTAGGTTTCAGCATTGGAAAATTAGAGTTATATCTTCTCTTTCACTTGATCTTCCTGCTCTTCTCATTTCACTTTTGCAATTTAACACAAAGGACTAAAATTCCACTCTGATGGCTTTAGATGATTATAAAAGAACTTGCCCTCCTATTCAGCTTTTCTAAGCGTACTTTTTTCTCCCCAGCCCCTGTTCCTCAGGAACAGTGCATGTTTTCAAAAAATGTGACACAGATGTGAGTCAGTATCTTCTATGTTGTGGAGAAAACTGCTACAGGTATCACTGAATCCTGAAGTCAGGGGCCCTGTCATGCCTTCACAAGCACTTTCAAAGAAAAACAGGCTTTAGGAAGGAAACTCACACATGAAACCACCATACAAGGAAACAAAGAAGATTAAGGAAAGAGAAGTGGGAAATTTTGCAGAATTTAATCTGCCCTGGAGTATTTACTAGGTGGAAAAGGGCTCTGGCACACCACCAGCAGAGGACAAATGGGCCAATGTTCCCAATGTTGGCACTAGAAATGCTGACTACTCCCTTTATGCTAACTTCCACTGTTTCTCTGAAAGTGGCACTTTGACCCAGCATGATCCAGACCTTTGTGAATACTGCTCACGTTTCTCAGTGCTTCATTGATGAGGACATTGGCTGACCTCTGTTTCAGCTGATTAGAGAACCAAGTTTCCAATTTGGTTTTGTATGTTCAGCAAAATGAACACACTGTGTTGAATATGGCCTGCAGTATTTTAAAATTAAGGTGTGTGCTCTGCCTGGTGTGGATGGGAGGATAAAGCAGGCAAGCCATAATAGTGGGATGAACTTTGGCCTCATTGAACCTAGGGGAAAATATTGCTGGCTTAAACAAAGCTATGATTCCACTGGTAGATTTGCTCCACAATTCTGTGTTTTATTTAATAAATAATCTCAGGCAAATAATTTTACCTCTTCATTGCTTGTCCTCTCTGGTGTTAATCGTCTTCAGTCAGTTGTGATAATCCCTGTGCTGAACTGCTGACAGTCTCTTATTACTAGTTAAGAGTTCCTAAGCACAATGGGATGCTTATCTCAGTCTTTAGCTATCATCATCCTACATAGATGACAATATAAAAGCAGACTGTATCAGGAAACCCATGAGCACTCCTTATTTTCACTGGGGCCAGTTGCACAATTGCTGGGGATAATGATGAGTACTTACACATGAACCCTTGCTGAAGAATCTTTTGACAGCTACAGACAACAGCAAACATCTAATACAGAAAACTGAAGTGCTCTGAGACACATGGCATTGAAAACAGTGTATTGATACAGAGTACCTATAAACCAGACAAGGTGAGAGAATTTAGAACAGGCTCTCTCACTACATTCTTTCCCTTGCACTTGTAGCACAGATTACAGATGATATGTCTGTCTCTGTGTCACAAAGCCTACTGCATGACAACACTTAACCAGAGCAGGGCAATTTAGGGTGACAAGTGTTACTTGAAATATGTGCTTTAACTTTCCTTAATTGTCAGACTTTAATAGTTATCTTAAATTTAATCCTGTTGCATTTAAGGTCCCACTTTATGATGATGTAATTTATTTTAGACATTACCAGTGACATTGCTCTGCCTGTCAATGGAAACATGAGAGAATATCATCATAATGAATATCCATGGTCTTACATAAATCACTCAAAAGACTTCAGATATGTACAGAGAATTTCCATTGACCCTGTAATGACTTTAATAAAACTGTTTCTACTTGAGCTGTGTCAGCAACAGAGACATGAAATGATGGTGTTTCAGCAACATCGCCTCAGATTTTAAATGTTTTGGGAAAACACTGTTAATTTTTCTTTTAGTAGTGTATCATCCTTCCCAAATTACAGTCTTACAGAACAGCACAGACACCATATGCTGGGAACACATGGGATTTCCTTTTTATGTTGCTCCATAACATCAGGGAGTTGTATTTATCACTTGGAGCAAATAAAAGTTATTAGGAGTATGTCTACTCATCAAAATGAAGATGTGAAGCTACTGTAGCTTTAATTTAACCATAAGAATGAAGGTGATATAGCTGACAGCCTAGAGGACTTGGACTTGTCATTTCCATCATGTCATTGCTACTCCTTCTAGACTTACTAAAACTACCCTTGTCCAATTTTGTGGGGCAGATAAAACCTTTCTTTGAACAGTCCAAGGCACCACAATTTTACATAGGCCCTAAGACTGGTGTAATTCCAGTGATCAGAGAAGAATGGCATGAGTAAGGGTGTGGTTCAACATCTACCATGGCAGTGAATCAGACTCCTCATATCCTTTGTTAAGCAAGACCTTGTAAAAAACCTACTTGTCCAGTTTCAGTTAAGGTAAATTTTCTCTCCTTTCCACATTTTTAATTGTAGTCTGACCTGCTTCCAAGTGAACCCCTCTTTGTTTACCAGGAAAGACTGCCAAAGATTCAGGCTGACTATGACATAGGAACTTTTAAAAGACCTGAGCTACTGTAGTATTTGGAGGTGGAGGCAAAGAAGGCTGTTGAGAGGAAAAGAAGTCTCCAGGGAACTTCTGATATTTGTGTGTGTGAGCAACTAACCCTTGCCAAGTTTGGTAAAGTTTGCTTTAGGAGAAGCAAAAAGAAGCTACAAAATATCAGATTAAGTGTTCTATGCTTTATGTGGGAACAGAACACAGCTAATTAGAAGTAAACAGTCATATTTCAAATGAGAAGTAAACATTTCTGTTTGACTCCAAACTATCCCTCATGCAATTGGTAAAGTTTTATTAATTAACATCTACAATCAGCAACATTCTCATTTCTCAAAACTATTGCAGTTCTGAGATTAAAAATCCAATGCAATTATGTGATTTACTGTGTTACAGGTGTACAGAGAAAACGTGTCCTTGGAAAAAAAGTGAAATATTTAAACTGAGTATGTTTTTGGATGCAAGAAAGATACGAAAAAATGTCAATCATGACATTCCGGGGTTTTTTCCCCCTTTCTGACATCAGAAGATTCAAACAATCACAATTTCTTCTCTTATTTGCTTTGGGTCTTTTTTAATCATAATATTGTGTGCATCTTTTAACACAATGCATTACATGAAACTTTGCAATCATGAGGGGCCTAAATAAATTTTGTAATAAATAAATAAAACCTATATAAATTTTTGTAAGACTGTGCTATAATGTACCACTGTCTAGGTCCAGTCAAAAGTGACCACTCAGATATACCATTCTCTAGATTTCTGTTAGTATTAACAGGAGTTATTCCTATGTTCTTAAATTAATAGGGAAAGGTGTATCAGGGTCCTAGAAGTTATAAACTGAATCTGGAAAGTAGTAGCACAGTGCAAGTATTACATAATAAGAGTGACAAAAATCTGGATAAACAACCTGTGGACTCATGGGCTTTTATGTCTTGGATATTGAATGGCTTCCTGCAGAGGCATGGAGATGAGCAGAAGTTGTTCTTCAGACAGCAACAGCTCAGTGTTTAACTAAGCCTTCAGGAAGACAGAAAGAGGAGCTGAAGGTCCCAGCCAGCCAAGGATGTTGTCTGGCTGCAGCTCAGATAGATTAAGATGTTAGCACTCCCCACTGTACTTTGTGCTATCAATGACACTAAATGTACCAACATAACTGCTGGGTCACTCCCTAATCTGCTTTTGTTGAAAAGATTCAGGTTAGAAAAATCCTTCCTTTAAAGAGGGTAAGCTAACCTGATTATTTTGACAAAACTGAAGATGTAGTCTATCTCGTCTGCCAGCAGAACAGAATGCCAAATGATTTCCCTGTTAGCTACAGAATGTGTATAGATTTAGAAACCTGGTGAATGGTGATTGAAGCAAAGAATGCAGCCAAAGAACTGCAGAACTTATTTGAAAATCATAAATCTCTGAGATACAGATTTTAGGGTGAACCTGTACATCGTATATGTACTTTTCAAACTCATGTCTGAAGGAGAGTAAAAAGGAAATAAACACTTTTTTTTTTTTAATACCATAACATGAACTTGATCTAATAGGAAATTATATCACTGATTCACCAGAGGATAGTATTTTTAAATATCCAACTTGGGTAAAACCTATGGAAAGATGTATGGATTTTAAAAACCTTCACATTGACATTCAGATAAAATGCATGCCAAATTATAAGCCTGTTTGTATATAAATTTTTGTTAGCAGAATATCCTATGATATTACTCACAGATGAAAATGTGTTTGTAAACTTGGCAGTCTCAGACAATTAACTGCAACAACATAACAAATTTCAACATAAAAATTGGTGTGATGGATACACAGTATCTTATTGTCACTGTAGTGCCAGAAGGTGTTTTATTCTTTATGCTACAACCTTGAAGAGTTTCTTAAGGAGCTTAATTTGCCAGCTTTTTGCCTGTTACTCATCTGTTATTCTGTATCAGCAATGTATTCTTCAAGGTAAGTAAATGTAATAAGCTTGGTAATTGAAATTTATTTCTACACTAACATTTTATAACACAATTGCCTTATTCAAGCATCATTAGCAAGAATACTGATCAATTTCACATGGTATTTAAAAGAACGCTTTAAAACCAAGGCTTGCTACAATCCCTCTATCTCATAGCCCTGATTTTTCTGCTCTCAAGCTTTAGAGGTTTTTTTCCAGAGAAAAAGTTAACTTCTCTTGTGCTAATCACCAAATTGAGCCTCAGTTTTACATCTGATCTTAGGATTCAATTTTATATTTCAGCACTTATACTAGAAGGAGCAGTAGGTGTTTAGAGGATATCAGGATCAAATTCTCCACTGGAAATAAGGTTTCTCTCAAGCTAATTGTGCACTAAAGCACTGAAGGCATAAAAATAAATGCTTGTTTAGTCTTGTTCTGAAACTGAAGTCTTGTCCTCTGGCCAAGAACCAAATGTGCTACCAGATGAGTGATACAGAGACACTGAGGAGCAACAAGAGAGAGTGAGACTGCCAAGCCTGCACTGTATCACCTTCATAGCCAAGGCTTTTATCTGAGTTTAGAAAAACACAACCCCACACACACATGCACACACAAACCCCAACCCAAAACAAAAACAACCAAAAGAAGCCACAAACAAATAACCCTTAGGGAACTTGTAAACCTATTCTTGACTGTACCACAAGGAGCTTGGTAATACTCATGCAATATTAGATCTTCCAGCAGAAACAAGACACTTCCAGTTCATGCTAAAAATGTTTTCACGCATTTTCCATCAGACAGTTATGTGTCTGTGAGGGATTTTGTTTTCTTTTTGGTTGTAAGTAGAAAGCTTTTTTGTCTTTAATTTAACTTCAATGGTATGGACAGACAGGACTCAGACTTGTAAATAAAGACTGTTCAAATTGCTAAACAGCAACACGAAAAACACCAATTAATATTTATAGGACATGCTTAATGTTTTAGCTGGGAAACAGACGATCTACCTGAATAGAATAAACTGCCATGTATATTAGAATACATTAAGAATCAGAATGAGAGAAATGAGTGCTTACATGCACTTGTGAGAGAAGGAGGTACACTTATAATTACAGCAATGTGATTTCAGGCACTACATAATAAATCAAATTTCAGTTTCAGTGTGGGATACCCATTTTGACATAGCTATCAAAAACAAAGACCTTTTTTATAAGTTTGTTTAGAAAATGAACAGTCGGAAAAATTATTATATGACAGTAGACTTGCATCCACATTTGAGACTTGGTTGAAAGAGAAATACCTTGAAAAATTAAACACCTGCAACTGATATTTCTACATCAGGGAAAAAAATATATTGTAGACCTGGTATAAAAGTTAAATATTGCCTTTATCTATAGCCCTGTGTAAGCAGCATCCTCCCATACAAAGCAAAACATTCCCACAATTGGAGTCCAAGGACAAAACTGCAAATGCAATGTGCACTTTCCCACAGATACTTTCCAAGTTACAAACTCATAAAAACCACATCTAGATTCCACAGTCAGTCTAGTAATTCCTACCTTATGGGAAAAGTGCTACTGAAGACAACTAAAATATCAGGGATGCTAATTTTCTAAAACCTGGCAAGATTTATCTCTGAAGTTAGTGAACAACTACTCACCATGAAAACTTAGAAGAGGAAAAAAGGACTAAAAAGGCCAAAAGACACCATCTAAAATCCTAACATGTTGAGAAAGCACTGATGGATATGACAGAAAACAACCAAGAATGGCAAAGAAATGTTCTAGACAAATAAATGAACATTTTCCCATTAGCAGTGATATTATTCAAATGAAAAAAAAAAAGCTAACACTTGATATTACTCAATTTGTTTTGGAATTCTAACATTCTGTCTGCAAACTGTAGCCATCACTTCATTGGTGCACTGTGTCAGTTCTCTGTTACTGCAAAGGGCTTTATCATATTTGGGTCTGTGGAAAAATATATATTTCACAGGTTAAAAAAAAGTATAATAATACAGATTTTGAAACACCTGTATTTGGAAAACAAGGTTTACTTGAGGCAGATAGCACAGCAGTGTTTTATATGGTTTTATAGAAAAGTGCCTTTTGTGCCATTTGCAAAGAATATCCCTTCTGTTTCCAATTGTGAAGAAACACTTAAGAGAGAAATTGCTATATCACTCTATACCTACATAACCCGATAGGGTTAGTCTGACTTCACCAGGAAAAGAAATTGCCCAGATCCAGCCTGAAGTTATTTTATTTCTACAAAATCCAAAGCATTCAACGGTTATTTGCTTAAAAAAACCAGCTTTACAGATTCATTTTCAGGGGTGGTTTAGACATCCCTTGGCAGCAGACACGGATGGAGCAGGTACAGAAGGTTGCTTGCAACTGGCTACTTTCAGTCTGTGCCAAGGTTCTTCCAGATCACACAAAACAGAAAATGTTTCTGGTTCAGCCCATACATGACTGACAGAAGTAACTCTTCACTTTCTGTAGCGATTATTTACTCCTCTCTGCTGCACCCACTTCTACTTAGCCCTGCTGAGATAGTAAATGTGCTTATTTTTCATTCAGGAGTCCACATTTGGACAATCACTATTCCCCTATACCTCCTGCGTCAACATCAAGGCCTGGAAGGATTATTTCCTTGCTTTAGAGGCCATATGCCACTCAGAGGAGATGGGTCTCAGAAAAGAAGGTATCTAGGTCCAGGAGGAAAGATTCACTTCAGGACAAGTGGAGTGTGAAAGGCAAATGGAAATGTTTTAAACTGATGGGTGGAACAGCATGAGATCAGAAAGATGGGCCATGTCTCCAACGCAGAGGAAGGGAGTTACTCATGAGGGTGGTTTCAGAGGGGATGTCCACGGGTGCTACAGGGGCAGAAGCCTTGGGGCATCCTGCCAGAGCCTTGTTTGCACCACTCACAGAGACCCCATTTGAGCAGGAACACGTCCACTTCTGCCTCCCTGCACCGCAGCACTATGAGTTCATTTGGCACACGAGGCATCGCCCCTTAGGGTGAGCACGCACAAAAGCCCTCGGTATCATTAGTGCCATCACCTTTTTCCACTCCTGCTGGAATTTTATTATTTAGACCAATTCAGCGTTTCTCATGCCTCCAATACCCCTTTCTCTCTGCTGCTCCAGACCGCTGGGGCACACGTGGTGAGGGAAGCGGGTGCCGCTTTTTTGCATCGAGGCCCCGCGGGGGTCGCGGCGGGGACGGGAGAAAGCACTGATGGAAAATGAGGGGGCAAAACGAGCCCGAAGAAGCCCAGGATAACACCAGC
>NW_008650563.1:0-6899 GCF_000695815.1 Acanthisitta chloris
GGACCGGCACCCCTGGAGCGGCTCAGCTCACGCTGCCCCTAGCACGAACGCGAAGCGGATCGGCGCTGCCCTCCGCCCGTCTCGGGCAGTGGACATTGGATCGCATTTTAGGCTGGAACATCCCCAGCCAACAGGGATTATCGCGGGTTCGGAATGCTCGCTCCCTCCTGTTCTGTGCAGATGAGGTGACTCAGGCAGGGAAAGCAGCTATAGTTCTGCAGCTGTTCACTTGTAACTTTTTGAGTCTGTTGTGAAAACAGATTATGTGGTCTGAGTATGCCTTTTTCAGGCATAATGGGTCAGATGTTTTATTCCTCAGCCAGAGCTGCAGGCTTTGAGATCACAAGCCTCAGGTAGCAGTATTCTCTTAGCATCCCTGTTTACCCCTCAGCTTGGCTTGTGCCAGCTGTAAATGAGATCGGCATTTTCTGTTGCATTAACATCACTGCACTGGGTTGATTATCTTGGCATGGAGGTGACTACAAATGGGGTTTGCCAGTGCCTGGATGGAGCATGCTGTGCAACAAGCAGGATGGTAAAGATGTTGCAAAACACTGTGCTGGGGGTGGTTATGCCTCCTGGGGTCCTGTCTTCCCATCTGTATGCCAGACTTCTGCCTCCTTGGACTGCTGCAGAGCAGGCAGTTCCTACAGAGTTACCAGAGCTGCCATGTTCATGGGCATCCACTCAGGTACTCAGTGCTCGGATTGTGCTTCCCACCTATGCTGGTCTCAGGCTCAGTGTGAGCTGGAGCCTCTCTGAGGTGCCCTAGCAGCTAACTGCTGGGCACTGTTGCTAGCAAGGCTGCTGAACACATTGCTCTGCCTGGGTTTGGTCTGGGGACTGCTCCCCAATGACACAAAGGGCTCTAGAGCAGTGCTGCTGTGAGAGCGTGCCAGCATCCCCATAAGATGTGGAGAGTGTTTGAAGAGATGTTGTTTTACAGTATAGTGGAAACTGCTCCTTTTTTCCCCTGGATTTAATTTGACTATGAACTTGTTTCCTCCAAAGATATATAGTGCAAACCTGATGGCAGGGTTTGGATGGGAAAGGAAGTGTCCCTCATCACCCAGACACAGCAGTATTGTTGGTGGGGTAGGTGAAAGTTTGGTTGGGGGAACAGACTTACCTCATAGAGCACTGAGGAATCAAAAAGACATTCAGCTAGAATTTCTCCAAATAAGACACAAGGACAGTGTTGCCTAATCACCTCAGCTAGAAAGAGGCACCAAATATTATATGTGTCCTGATTTGGACTCCATCTCTACTTAGGAAGAGCCAAGAATGCTCTTTCATGCAAGCTTTGTGGCAGGGATTTAAAGAGTGCATCTCCAACTGCAGGTTAAGATAGAGAATATAAACCAAACAAAACTTTCTTTTTTAAGTGGCAGCCCAGCAACAGGGGTATAGGCTGGATCTTGCTCCTCCTCACCCTGAAGGGGCTGTTAGAGCAGAAGTATCAGGGTGGCAGGACCCCTTGTACCTGCAAGTTCCGTTTACTGCAGCTACAGAATCACCTCATCATTTCACCAAGGTCCTTGTGTGGCCCCAGCAAGAATAACAAACCCAAAACTATCACCACTCTCATTGCAACCATAAAAGATTTCAGATATTCATGATTATACCTGTCCACTGCTACCTTGTTTGAGCAGAAGCAGCTCTCTGGGGTTTTGCCCAGGGACAGCAAAGACTGCACACTGAGAATGGTTTAACAGTGACTTTTCCAACATAACTCATGAGTTCCTTTAGCTTAGGCTGAAGCAATGGTATCTAAATGGCCTTGGTCTCTGGTGCTATTGAACAGTTGTTTATCCAAGCTTATTATAGGCAATAAAACCTGAATTACTACATACCTGTCATCCCTGGGGGGCACATTCCATCCTTGCAAAGGGCCTCCTGTCTCCTAGTTAATTTCTGGCTGAATAATCCTTTTTTTGTGATATGAGGCAGCCTGCAGATCAGAGGTGCAAGAAAAAGATCTGAATTAGACAGTTTTTGCCAATGTGTGGTGTATGTTTCCACTGTTTTCATTTTCTGCTCAGACATATCAGTGAGCTGTGTGCTAAATAATCTTTTGCTGTAAAACAGGTCATCAAATTTTATTTCTTTACTTATTTCCTTTCTTCCGAAGGAACACATGGGAATTTCCAAGGGGAAGGATTTGCAGGTCTTTAGTGAGAGCTGTCATCTCCCTGACAAAATTTCACAAGTAAGCACCATATGTGGTAGTGGGAGCTCAATCTCCCCCACCCCGGGTGTGGTTACATTGCAGAGTAGGGAAGACTTAGGCACTGATCCTTGTACACTGAAATTATCCTCGGCCTGGTTTTCCCACTGGGCCACATACCCAAAGAACTAAGTTGAAGGGTAAATGCAGTAGTGAGTGGGAGAGGCTCTTTAGCTGGTGCTATGCACAGGGACAGGTGTTTGTCTAAAAGCTGCCAGCCTACGCAGTAATTGATAAACCAGGTGGTCTGAGGACCTGCTGTGCCCTGGGACTTTCTGCCAGAGGTCACGAATCTATCAGACCTGTCGCTCCCTTTCAAAAACTTCACAGGTCACTTGGAATGAATAGAAGCAAGCTGTAAAAGTGTCAAGTGGCCTCTCTACTTGGAAATCCATTTCCTCTTTAGTTCACCCAACTATATCAATCAGTAAACAATCAATCTCCCTCTCATTCCTCCTCAAATGCTTGAAAAGGGCTGTAATTATCTCCTCCTCTTCTCAAACATATATACTAAAGCAACGAATGCCTCCTCACTCAGAGTCCTTGAACCCTGTTATCTTTCTCTCGCCATCTACTTTATGTGGATTTATCATTACCAGCTGCAGCTGTGAGGACCTATAATATTTCTGGTCACATTATATTACCAAATTAGGATCTGAAGGAACTTCACACTCTTGACTAACAGTGAGACTAGAAACCACCTTGCAGCCAAAGGATCAAAAAACGTAATGCTTTTTGTTCAAGGACTATCTAAAATCTCAGCTTTGTCATGACTATTCCTCTGCATTCAACATTTCAAGCAAACCAATTTGTCTATGAGGGTCTATTGATAGTGGTTGCTCAGTTTTGACGGGTGGGGATTATTTTATTTTTTGTGTTGTTCTACTTTGTTTTTTTGGCAGCACAAGAGTAATCCAATGCTTTTAAGTATTGAGGTCCTGTCCATGCAATGCGTCCCTGTGCCCACAGGGCTATGCAAGAGACAGCCCTTGCCCAGGCAGGCAAGGAATGCAGCTCCTGCAGGTCCTGCGTGGGGGCCACTGGTGCTAAGAAAGAGGTGCCAGCACGACCCCAGCATCCAGCCCCACCCCTCAGCACATATGGGGGAAGAGTCAGTAGCAAAAAATGCCTATTGTTTCAAAAAGGAAGTGACCCCTTTTCTCTTAAATGCTAGGAAATTGAGACCTCATCATTGGTGAGAAAAAAAATCACCTCTTAGAAGTGAAAGGGAAATACCACCTGAGCTGTACTGCCAGCAGCATTAGAGAATGTGTCACAGCCACAAGACTAAAGGGAGACTTTTTGTAAAGGAAGGAAGGAAAATGAGGGAATGAAAGGACTGAATGGGAGAGGCAGCCTTTCATTTCTAGGTCACAAGTTTGACTCCAGCTCACTAGTCATTGCTGCCTAATGATTCTTCAAAAGCCGATGATGATCTCTTAGTCTGTTACTTAGAGGCCACAGCCCCATCACAGAACCAGTCCTGCATGGCACAACAATCCTTGGTGCAACTGGAGCCGGAGAGGGGTTACTAGACAGGCTGTGCATGTCCTCTGTGGGATGGTGAAAAGCCTTTTCTGGTGCTTTGCACATGCATCTTACTCCTGTACTTGGGGCTAAGCAGATTGGTAGGAGTGATGGGGTTTGACTGTGGTCTTCTTTTGCAGGGCAGCTGTGCAAAGTCCCTGCTACTCCAGCAACCCAAGTCATTGGTGATGCCCTGTATTTTCCGTGCTCTGTTCCTGTGGCACACTACACTGGCCTTATGAACTGCAACATAGAAGGTGTTGCATGTCTTGTGGTAGACAGTAGCAGAGAGAGAGGACAGTAGTCTAGAGAGAGTATCTCTGGACTGTTCGTTTTGTACCTCTCCCTGGGACTGTCACCCTGCACAACCCTGCCAGCACCAGCCACCATGGATGGTTTTGCTGTGCACATGGACCTTGCAGCAGCTCTGGGGACAAGCAGAAAGCTGCCATGGGTCTAATGTTGCTATGCTTTCTAAAACAACAGCAGGTGGAGAATAGCAAAATTTTGGCTTCAGTTGTACCAGTTATTGTGCACATGTTTAACAGAGATTCTCCCCATGCCAAGTAGCCTACAAATCAGGATGAACGTTTTGAGAACATGGGTGGGCAAAGACTGGAAAGCAGAAGAGCAGCACAAGGCAGCGGTGTATGGTATAGCTCTCTACTGCCACTAGCAGCACTCATTCCACTGCCAGCCTCGCCTCTTCCCATCCACCAGTATTTCCACTAGCCAGATATGTCAGAAGACCACGTGCTTTGATACTTGAGTCAGTGCATCAGAGGCCAAAGACCCTCTCAGGGACACAGGAGATCTTAACAGGGCTTGCACTTAAGGAATTGCCCATACACAACTCTGAGCCACAGGAATAGATGCAAAAAAAAAATCAGACATGGGTTTCCATGCTTTGGAGCATGGGGATTTAGATACAGGGTTTTGGTTTTCTAGAACGATTGGAGCTTTTGCAGGAATTGGGCCTGAGCAGAACTGGGAATGCCTACAAGTTTTGCCTGGGCAGTTGTTTGAGTGCAGCTCTTGCATGCAACTTACTTGGGATAAAGAAACTGCTTGAAAGCAATTTCATATTTAGATATCTGCCCCCCTTCTCCTGGTCAGAGATCGCTATACTAAGGCACCAGGCTGAGCCCTGGCTGCTGCTAGTTATTGTGCAACTGCAAAAACACACTTGAACTTAAAACTCCAAGAAAGAGAAGCCTTGGGACAGGAGCTGATGTGAGGGTATTCACATTTGAAAGATTTAAGTTTCACTGCTAGGCTTTGTTAACTACCGACAGAGAAATATCCTAGAAAGCAATTTAGAAACAATGCAAAGCAAAGTTCTAGAGACTTAGCTGGGACACATCAAGTCCTTTCACTCCCTACTAATTACCTTCAGCTATTAGCTAGTTCACTGTTATCACCTTCCTGTGAGATGGGAAGCAGCCTCATTCCCTAACTGTACAGGCACAGGAAATCCAGCAACTTTCTCTAGGTTATACAGAATCAGTCACCATCAATTTCAGGCGTGTATTTCAGTCCAGGGAACCCTGTTTATCTCTAGGGTGATTACAGAGCTGTATAACCCTTTGAGAGGACTGCTAGGCAAGTAGCACAAGCTAACCTGAGACAACACTTGGCCTGGACACGCATGCCAAAGATGCTTCAGGAAGTCATGCTGTTTCTGAAGCATACATACAAAGCTCCACTCCTTCCCCAGCTGCCATACCAGTATCCCAGCCAGCTGCCTGAAAGCTGCAGCGTTTCGTACCTTACCCCCACCCCAGAGGGGTGTGGAAAACCAGTCCAGGGGAAAAGAAACAAAAAACAATAATGACAACAAAAATCTTGGCTGAATTCCCAGGAGCAACAGTGTCAAACCTGGCTGGCCTCCAGCACAAGCAAATACATCTTACCATCCTTAATGCCACCGTTTAGCTCTCTGAAGTTCTTCACACCTGCTTTCAGAAGCCTCTGTGCAGGATTGTAACCATACCCCTGCAGCACACTCCCTCCAGTGCCAGGCAGGAGTTCAGCTCTCCTGCTTGCTTTGCTCTGAGGCCCTGGTATTGTTGAACAAAGTACTTACAGGCCAAGTCCTCAGCCAAAATTAACCGACACAGTTCTGTTAAGGGCCCTGGAAATGAGTTAATTTATAGCAGCTGAGGGTCTGGTTTTGGGGTTTTTTTTTTGGCAGTTGCACAGTTGAGCTTTAATTGCACCATTCTGGTGTTGGTTAGCAATAGGATTGAAAGAGCTGGGAGTTTTTGTATGCCTCTTTCAAGATACGTGGCAGAAACTATCTGCTTGTTGGATGTCCCATGATTTAGATTCCGTAACCCAGTTAACAGAGAGGAAGAAGAGAGACTGTTCTGTCAGTGAGGTGCAGCAAGAATAACTTGACTTTCAGGTCACTGCCTGAATCATGGGAGATCTCTCTGCTGTAGCACAGATGACCTCACTGACCATGGGAAAGTGTCATTCAGTGAATGAGGATGAGGTACCTAAATGTGTTGCAAAATCCTGCCATCCTTTGCCTCTATTCTGATCTTGGGGTAGGGGGATGATAATATTTTGCAGCATCACGAGGGGTTGGGAGGATAAATCAGAAATGCTCAAACACTGTGGTTACCAGGACCTGACAGTGCTGAGGTCAATGGTTTGCAGCCTAGAACAGATAAACAAGAAATTGTTGTGAAACCATGAAATGTTGCTAGTGACCACAGTGCGGGGAAAGCAGAGGACTTTGTTGTTGGCATGAAGGGGATCCTCACGCAGAGGGTCAGAGATTTCATCTCATTTTCTTTTTACTCCAGCCAAACTTTCTGGTACACATTGCAGCTTTTGTAGTCATAAAAGATACAAATTAAAGCGTCTGACATCTCCTGTAAGTAGCAAGGCCTCATTTTAATATGCGGCTTCCTGATTTCAGACAAAGAAATATTTGTGTAGGCCAGGGTGAAACCAGTTAAGCAAGAAAGAAAAAGGGGCATATTGAAAGAAGTGAGAGAATCTCCAGTCAAAGAAAGCATGACATGATTAATAAGTGAAGGCAATCAGAGACTGGGAAGGAACTACCATGGCATATAGTAATTCCTGGGAAGAGTGACAGCTGTATGGTTTGTTCTTAAAAGTAAGTGCAGGAATG
>NW_008650563.1:6910-8547 GCF_000695815.1 Acanthisitta chloris
TCAGTGGTTTTGTTGGCCAGGTCGTGATGCTGTCAGAGGAGCCTGTAAGCCTTGTATTTCTCATGCAGATACAATGCTTTGCCTCTCACTGCCAAGAGGTGTTTGCAGCTGAGCAGGTAGATCCTCTTCACTCCAAATCAGAAGTGACTCAGCTCCCTCTCCTTCCAAGACCTGTCACCCAGCTCCCTCTGAGAAGTGTTTCACTGTGTGTGAAGCTGCAAACTGGCTGCCCTATTCCTGGCTGTCCTCAGTTCAGGGTCCCTCATGCTTATTCCAAAAGTGGAATACTAACAGCACAGGCAGCTCCTGATGAGCTCTCCTGGACATTTCCCTAAGCGATGTCTTTTTCTTGTCTCCCACCACAGCAATGTACTGGTGTTGTATTGCTGAGGTCTGGCACTGACTGTTCCAAACATGGCTCTTCACATTGGAGAGGTGCTAAAGGAGGCAGGTGCAATTCTGTGTATGATAAACAAGATCTTATATAAGGAGTTATGAGCACTGTGTACCCAAGTGTCACAAAAAGCCCATCAGATGGGATTGTTTATCAATGACTGCTCTTTATGAAAAACCAGTGTAACATATTAAATCTATGGGTGTCTATGAACAGCAAAGGGAACGTTTCAGTGCTATTCAATGCAATTCTCAGTAACAAATAGTGGGAATTTAAATAATGTCGAAAATTATTCATGTAAGAATTAGCTTGAGCTTAAAGAGTAGAAGTTTCTCTTCTCTGTGGACATTGCAGAAAGTAAGCTGGAGGAGGGAAGGCTGGAAAATAGATTATTTCTGAAACAGGGAGGGTGAAGGAGAGCTGTAGAGCAGAGCTCTACGTGCTCCACTGCTGGCAGGGTGGGTCCCAGGCTTCCCTGCCTGCTTAGGGAGGATTCCATTACTGGAGTGAGCCTGTGAAGCTGCTGCTGGTTTGATTCAGGTGGAAAGAAAGGAAAGAGGAGAGGGAAATGAAAGGAAATGAAGTAGGAAGTAAGATATCCAGAAAAGTGCATGCATTGTAGCTCTCTGAGGTGCTCTGGGTCAAGCAGTAATAAGGGAAAAGATACCAGAAAAACTGAAGTTTTGTACTGAAGCAATTCCTGGTTCCAAATTGACAAGCAGATGGATTTGGAGCTGAGATGTGAAGTTTGCTAAAGGGTGGATGCAGAACTTTCACACTGGCTCTCATACCACTGTGATCCAGAAATCTGCACTATGAAATACTAGATTCAGAAAAACAGTAAGAAAACCTGAATATCAACCTTTCATCCAGAGACTGTTCTACTACATTACTGTGCAAAATAATTGTGATTTGAAAACAAGTCTTCTTTGTCCATGTGCAAAAAGCTCATGAACAAAGCTGCCCCCATCTCCTTTCTCTTTATAAATAAGGTAAGAGTTCATTTAAAGAAATTACTTCATAGCCAAAACCATGCAGGGAGGGAAAAAGATCTGTAATGCCTCATTTGCTTGGTTTTTGACGTCTGTATGTGTGCAGAGAATACTAAGCAGTTTGCAAATTGCTTGTTGTAACCCAAAATTCACTTATGCCTGTGGAAAGACAGATTTAGTTTTACTTTTTTTTCCCTGCTGGTTCAGAATACATTTAAGCAGAGAAAATAATTTAGCCTTAAATTAATGTC
>NW_008650563.1:8562-38638 GCF_000695815.1 Acanthisitta chloris
CGTGCACTTCATCTTCACAGGTAATCACTAAAAAGTCACCTGGCTACATGTGTTGTTTTCTATGTATCTGCTAAATCAGAACTCTGTGTCATTTATGAGTCCCCCTGAAGGACTCGGGGGCTATGAAACACAACACTTTTGTTGTAGCAAAGCCTACAAGAAAACTTCATATAGCTCAAGAAAAACAAATTAGGGCTGCCCCCCTCTAACCACCTGACAGGTAATCACTAAAAAGTCACCTGGCTACATGTGTTGTTTTCTATGTATCTGCTAAATCAGAACTCTGTGTCATTTATGAGTCCCCCTGAAGGACTCGGGGGCTATGAAACACAACACTTTTGTTGTAGCAAAGCCTACAAGAAAACTTCATATAGCTCAAGAAAAACAAATTAGGGCTGCCCCCCTCTAACCACCTGAGTAGAGGCAGTTTTACATTTCACATCCCTCAGGGGATGCATTATACACTAAGTTTTGTAGCCTCCTGTGACCTTCTACTTGTTTTCTTTCAAGCAGGTAAGAAGAATCCACCTGCTGAGGACAAAGTTGTGTTAACACATATGAAGATACTGAGCAATGAAGGAATTCAAAACCCAGGGTTAATCCCAGAGGCTCCAGATGACACAGCCTGCACAGAAGAGTCCCATCTTCCCGGCGCCAGCCTCCCACCAGACTGCCTGGGAAATCCAAATGCAGCAGCTGCACCGGCAGATCCAGACTATGCAGATGGCCCGGCAAGCACCGACTATGTAGCCACCTTGCCTGACCTCAGCGCCTTCGAGTCCAAGTGTCGGCTGCACAGATTCTCCAAATTTGAATCTGAGGACTCAGGGGTTGAATTGCCAAGCGGGGCTAATTCTCCATCAACACCAACAGGCTCAGAGAAGAGCTTTGTGCTTCACAGCAGAGACTCATTTTGTGACTCGGGTGTGCTTAGCACCTCTTCTTCTCCAGAAATTGACCATCAGCTAATGAGAACATGTAAAGAACATGCCAGAAAACTCAGCCTGCAAGATCAAGAGAGCGAAAGTCAAGCTAATTACTACAGCCAAGAGGCAGATACTGTGCAGGGTCCTACAGCATCCGTTGAAGACTTCAGTGTCCCTCAGGAGGAAAGTCCTGATGAACATTTTGACCAGAGCGACAAGCAGTGTCTGGAAAAGGACCCTAGCGCAGAGATGGACCTTTCCAGGGAAAGAACTCTTTCCACCCCAGGTCCCATAGAAGAGCCAAAGACAATTGCTGGCAATTTCCCAGAGAATTTTGGCAGCATGCAAGACCTTCAGATCCATGGACATCAGCTGAAGAAGTACTCCACAAGCGATAGTCTGGATGAATACATGGACGAATGCTGTAGATTGAGTGAGGTAAGAAATACCTAAATTGAATTGTAGAGCTAGGACTTTCCAAACACCCAAATCAGGTACCTAAATTGTAGAGCTAGGACTTTCCAAACACCCAAATCAGGGTTCAAGTCCTGTTTATCACAAACTAGGATACATCTGAGGGAGCTTAGAATATCTCCACTGAAACTGTTGTAAGCAGTAAGTAATGGTAATTGCTTTTTAAGATCTCTTTGCATAGCAGTAAAATTCTTACGTAATTCAGAAGTATCAGGTCTAAGTAAGGACGAAAAATGGCTCATGGAGATCTGATGTTTCAATCAGGGTTCAAGTCCTGTTTATCACAAACTAGGATACATCTGAGGGAGCTTAGAATATCTCCACTGAAACTGTTGTAAGCAGTAAGTAATGGTAATTGCTTTTTAAGATCTCTTTGCATAGCAGTAAAATTCTTACGTAATTCAGAAGTATCAGGTCTAAGTAAGGACGAAAAATGGCTCATGGAGATCTGATGTTTCAAAAAATCCTAGATTAGAGGATGGACTTGATTCTGGACTCAAAATGAAGATTGTGATACATGGAGTGGGGATCAGAACATAGGTTTTTTTCCAAGGTCGGCTTATTCCTGTCCTGGGAACAGCTGGACTACTGTTGGGACACTGAAATTTGGAAAGAACTTGTCTGAGGGATAGTTCTGTCCAGGCCTGACATGTGCTATTGAGCCAGCTCTCTCATTTAATGCACAAATTCAGATCTTTGCAGGGCTGGAGTCAGAGATACCATTTTAACTTGCCAGCACAGCTGTGACAGACCAAACTGCAAAGATATAATTTCAGCAGGTTGTCCCACTCTATATTCCCTCTCTTCCCACTGTGCTACTGACAGGAGAACAAAAAGCCCTTCTCTGCACCCTCTCCCATAGCAGATGCTGGTAGGTGGTCACCCCAGTGCTTTGCCTGAAGCCTCATGCTGCTGAAGGGCAGGCAGATCACTACCTTGCCTGCTCACTGCACTGGCTTCCAGGAATCAGCAAAGGAAAGATCTCACTGGGGAAGTGAGTCTTGGCAGAGAAACAGACCAGAGAGTCCCCATGAGCAAAGGGAAAGGAGAAGGGCAGACTAGATGAAGAGGGTCACACAGACACACCAAAAGCACCAAATGGTGCATAGCGGGGATTTCATTTTTGGGTATTCATTGCAGTAATAGTGATGAATTGGAATGAGATATGGGTGGGAGGAAGCCAAGTAACAAATGCTGTGTGCTGTGCACATAATTTCACCATGACCTCTCTTGCCCTGACTCTGAACCACCAGGTGCTGGACTTACTCTCCAGCATGCCAAACCCTCTCAAGCAGCGAGGAAGGTCAGAGATGTCCCATCTCTGTTAACATTGCATATCAAGGCAACACACGATCCATCTGAGCAGCCTCTTCCTCCCCAGAGCTGTCTCTCACATGGCAGAAAACACGTCTATTTTGCGCAGGTCCCAAACAGTCAGTGACTGGACTTTTGTCAAGGAGTTCAAGATAGGATCAGAGCAGCAGAGTCTGACCATAAGGAGACTTCATAAAAAGTTACCTAAATTCTCTGTTCCACTCTGGAGGATTTGCAGCCAGATTGGTCTTGTCTGACAGCTCTTTATGCCCGTGAAATTCCTTTAAATCCTTTGTGAAATGGAGCCTCTTTTTCCCAAAGCAGAGCATTTAAATAAACAAGAGAATAAATTAGAAAGAAGCTGAAGAGGAAATGAAGCTCTTGGTGGCTTATCTCCCCTCCTTTTTAATATCCTCACTGGCTGAGTGCTAAAGCTCTGTGCCCCAGAGCACTTTTCTGTCTTTGTTTTTTTGAGCTGTATAAATACAGCTGTGACCTAGCTGCTGGGGAACTTTGCTCCTCTTCACAGAGCACCTCCAGGTTGCTGTATCTCAAGAGCAGCACTCTTCAAACTGCTGGGATGCCAGGTAGCACCCAAGCTGACTGGGACAAGAACTGCCCATGGGCTGTTGCACTGCCCTGCGGCTGCTGCTATGATGTATGCCTCAGAGCACCAGCACAACCTCTTGCAGCTGCAGAGCCTTCTGCCCTCACCAAACCTGCACAAGTCTGGCCTGTCCTCACTGTCATACGACAGAGGTGGGACACACTGAGACCTGCTCAGAAGTGATGTCCAGATGATCATGTGCCCATACAGCTGACAGATGCATCTTGGTTCATCCCAGCTGAGGCTCTGCTCCAGGCTTACTCTGTGGTTTTCACATTTGCCTGTAACTTGTCCAAGACACAACATGGTATTTAGAAGCCAAATCTCTTCTATGACCTGATGTCATCTGATGGAGTCAGACACCCCTGGAAATGCAATCAGTGCTGTCTGAAAGAAAGCAGGCCAGTACAGGGTATTCCCACCCTGCTTGGCAAGAACATGGCAAACCAA
Source organism: Acanthisitta chloris (assembly GCF_000695815.1). Taxonomy (NCBI): domain Eukaryota; kingdom Metazoa; phylum Chordata; class Aves; order Passeriformes; family Acanthisittidae; genus Acanthisitta; species Acanthisitta chloris. Next base: position 12,334 of record NW_008650563.1, read on the forward strand.
ATTGCTCCATCGAATCAATTCCTGCTTCATTAAATAATGTTGGTAGAGATGCAAGAGTGTTTACACTGGCTTGTATTTAATGCCAGGTGAGAGCATTATTTAATTATAGGTGACAGCAACTTCCTCAGTTGCTGGTTTTAGGAACACAACTTTCAAGTAACAGGAGAGTTTCTCCAGCACAGCTGGCTCTGGCAATGCCAACAGCACTGCACCTACTGGCTCGCCATAGCCAAGCAAGGATTCAGTCTCTGGATGAGGTTGTTCCTTGATGTCCTCCTGACCTGCCTCACTGCTGAGGCCACCTCCAAGAGAACAGGAAGGAAAATGCTGAAAAAGACTGGAAATGACCAAATGTTTTGACCATTTGGATTCAGGTGGTGAATGGCTTTAGCTGAAAATACACATCCAATCATTTCAGTCTGGCATTTCTTAAACAAAGCTTTCTGATCTTTTGTTTTGAATTCTTGTTATTTTGAAATTTGCCTACATTTTGAAAGATGAAAGAAAGTGGAAGCTGTCAAACAACAAGTGAAAGAACTTTGAAGCCTAAATAAAAGCATTTCCTTTTAAGCCAAATTAAATGTTTGGGGTCAGTTTGAAGATATATAGCTTTTGATGATTTGCTTTACAAGCACTTCCTCACACTCCATAAAGTTTGCATTTAAAGTCAGCCCATGCCCCTAGAAGCAGAGAGAGGATGGGAGCATAGTCATCATTAAATGAAAAAACCCTCATTGTTCATGCAGTACTATTTATCCTTGGCCAAAGCAGTCAAAATGGTTCTCTACAGAGTGGTACAGTTCAGAGGAAGGATAGGGCAACCTGTGATGGTCAGACCCATAGCCTGTGCGTGCGGCTTAGAGGAAACCAGAAACTGTCAGCAAGCACAGCCCCTCCTGGACATCAGGGTGGAGCCGTCAGAAATACACAGCACGATCCCTCTTTCCTGTTATTCACAAGCCTTTTGGTGCTGTCAGCTTTCAGTGACAAATGCTTCCCTCTCAGCCTGTGGCGTCACTAATCAGTTGCTCTGAGCCCATGATGGGAGGTTTGTAATTATGCTCCTTGGCAGTCGGCGCAGTGACTGTGCTGCCTCTGTACCAGCCATGCTAAGGTGGCAAGAGCACGCAGTGAGGGATTTATGGGAGAATGGAGCATAGTATAACTCAAAACTATCCACAAGAGAAAGTGAAGAGCATTGTGAAGCACAGAAGGCTAAGTCAATGCAAGATACATCAGTGAGCTTGTCTGAATGATGAAGAGCTTCCCCTACAAGCTGGTCCTGCCTGTGAGCTTCGGCTCCTTCTGCCAGGTCCAGCCCAGGACAGTTTTCCATTGAGCCCAATTGAAGAAAAGCATATCACATGCATCCAAGTAACAGATAATAGCTGAAACAAGGCAGGACAAAGCGCTGATTAGATGATCAGAAATGGAGATTTTGATCATAGATCACCTGGGCAAGCAGCTTGAAAGGAACACTCATTCTTGCAGCTCTCACTGGACTTTGAATCTTTGCAGCACTCAGATGCTGCAGTGAGCACAGTGTTACACAGAGACAAGAGGGACAGGCTCCCACCTCTGTGACTCAGGGCCTTGTGGCAGGGCAAGCAAGGTGAAGTATTCCCCACTAAAAGTTTTTACTCTTGTGTACTGACCACAGAGGTGGATGGCCCTGCAGAAATGTGCAAGCACTGGAGGCTCTCTGCCTGATTTGCCTTTTGCTCATTTGCACTTCAATAAAATGCAGATTAATTTCCTATTAAATAGCCCAAACTGCCTGCCCTAAGCAGCCTCTGAAGGCTGGCTGTGAATCAGAAGTCTTCAGCATATTGAGTCTAACCTTCAGTCTTGTTTAGGTCCTCTACAGGGGTAGATCTGTCTTGCTCCAAGACCTGGAGCAACTACTCTACACCTTTTTCCTCTCATTTTCTAGGCACCTGTATTCAGGAATTAGAAGTTCTAACTTTTGCTAAAATCCAGATTTTCTCCATGCCTGGCCCAAACACACCTTTGCTCTCTAGTGCATTAGCCCTAGACATAGAGCACTGGAAATCAGGGCCACCTTCTCTTCTCCCCCTGCCCATTTTGCCTTACAAACCTAGCAGCTGTGGACATGAAGCAGGGTCATACAACATTAAGCACAATACAAATAAGGAACAAAAAGATGGTCTGTAACTGAAAGAGGTCACAGTCAAATGTTTCATGCTTTTTCCCTAATCCTGAAGTTACAGCCATATGTTTTACTTCATCCTCTTCTCCAAGACTTCTTCTGTCCCTTGTAGCCTCCCCTTGTGTTTCTACAGCTATAATGTGTTGGATTTGGCTCAGTGTCTCCTCCGAGCAATACGCATATGCCACCAGTCATGCAACAGCAAACTGGAAGGAAGGGGAGTTGCTGGATGTGCAAAAAAAGGGTACAGGGTGGCAGAAAGCTTATATTATAAAGGATAACAAGGGACTTCTGACTGCCCATTTCAGGATAGTGTACAAAAAATGACTGTTTGTTTTGGGACAGCTCAAAATGGCCAAATATTTAGTAGGTGATACTCATGTACTTTCTGGAAATTGTTCTTCTGAAGCTGAGCACCCACAAATCCCTAGCTGTTTTGAGAAATGTTGGTTATAGTGCTTTTGATTCGAGCTTTTCCCACCAGACACCACGTAGGATTTGTTTTCCCTGTGTGTCCTGGGGCTGTGTCCCTTCCCACAACCATGCTAAGTACTCAGTGTTATGGCTAAGTAACTTTTGTCTTGCGACCACTTCTGTAGGCTGGGAGGAAAATAAATACCATGAATGTGAATGACTGGTTGACTTGGAGTCATCACAGTTTTTCATACGATTTCGTATGACCTCTGTCCCAGCCTCAGACACAAAAGCATCTGGACATAATAATACCTGTTTATAAATAACGTTGTATCATCATTTGTTTAAAAAGGAGTAAATCCTTATGTTGATTATTTTTGAACACACCATGAGCTTTCTGACATAATGAAAAGACAGGAAGAGTCCCAAGGCTGGCATTTCCCCAAAAATGTAGATTGTTGTGGGAAAGGAGACAGAGCAGGCTTCCTGCTTTTGTAGAGGAAACTTATTTTTTGAAGTAAGATAAACTTAGAGCACTGCTTTTGTAAAGAATGAGGCTTATTTTACTTGCTGATATCACACACACATCAGCAGGCAGCGCCAAGGTGGAAGTGAACCTCTGGATGTGTTTGTGAGCAGCATGTTCAGCACAGTCCACTCACAGCACAGGGGAGGACACTTGCTATGCTAGGAAGTCCTGGGACCAGAACTGGTGAGGTGCAGAGCAGGAGGCTGGGAGGCATCATTGCCTTTCCTTTGCCACAGGATTACTGTCTGTGACCAGCACTGCTCTCGACTGAAAAGCAGTGAGACTCTGGCAGGTCCTGTGTGAAGAAAGATCAGTGGTAGAGATTATCTTGCCCCAGCTAGACAGCAAGGTTGATCCTGCAGACTTTCTTCAGGCATCTCTTCAAGACTGAGAAAGTAGCAACAGGGATGTAAGCTGGGGTCTGCTAAAGACCAGTGGAAAGATGTTCTTTCACTTTTGCAACTTGGTTCAGGCACACATCCATCTCACAGACACACCAGTGATGAGGGTCTGAGTATAGCAGGCAAAATGTATCCCCAAGTTGGTCACAATGCAGCAAATCAAGGTAACCTGCAGGTATGTGCCCTTGGGTAGGAGCCAAGCTCAGCCTCAGGACACGTAAGTGTGACTTGCACTGAGGACTGTGGGCTAAGTGAGCCATACTAGCCCCAGCCATCTATACCATACAGTAGAACCATATTTGTGGTTCTACTGTATGGTAGATCCTGTGGCCAGAAAAGACAGAAATTAGTCTGGGAGGTAGAACTAGAAGCAGGGTGTCATGATGTTTTCCTCTGTGTCAGCCTGTGATCAGTCAGAAGAGTCCCTCTGATGGCAGATACTGCTGAGTAATCCAGAAAAGAACTCCAGCAAGCAATGCTGTAGCTCAAATCTGTCTACGACCAAAGCCCCTTGCAAGAGGAAGCCTGAGTGTCCTTACCACAACACACATGACTGTACAGAGTGTGCAGGGCTGCTCTCAGCTGCTAGTAAGAATTGCTCTGCTATTACTCCATGGTCCAAGATGCATTGTCATTGCAGGTGAACCAAGGTAACAGCAAAGCCCTGGGATCTGGTCTGGGATACCTAGAACACATTTGCCAACTGATTGAGAAGATTGGGCAGCTTCAGGAGCACAACCTACGTCTTCAAAAACAAGTGTGCAGCTTGCAGAAAGAGCAGAAGATGAGCCAGGTAAAAGAGGTAAGCAGATACCATAGTATCGTCCATTAAATTATATACTCAAGGCCCAGGCAGAAAGGTCTAAGCCTGTGTGAGGGAAGATGCTAATTTATGAGATCTGACACCCATCTGGACTGGGTACTCTGGTCTTCAGGGAGCTCTCCTCCATCACCATGGGCTTAGTTTCCTGTGGCTGGGCTTGGATTTCTGTTCCTGTTCAGTTTTGTTTCCCAGATGTGCTTGCTTCTGTTGAGTTGAAAAGCATCCCTCTCACCTTGTGCAATGGAGAGCTCTAAGTCAGTAGCTTTTACTTCTCTGCAGTTGTAAACTTCTCCAGAATTCATCTCCTCTCCTCAATGCTATCAAAACAAAATCCACAGACCTCCTTAGCAATTGTGTTTTGAATTAAAAGCTCTTTCTTTTCCTTCTGGTTTCAAACTGTTAAAATCCTGGTATTTCCCACAAAATAGACACAATGGGAAAGAAAAGCAGTGGTACCACTATGTAACTCCATGCTTTCTTTCCCTTCCTGTGCTTCTGAGCTGCCATATGAAGAATCTCTGATATGAAACATCTCAGTGTTCCCATTTGTTATTTTTGTCATCCAAAGTTAGCTGAGGAATTTGACTGAAATTTGCAAATCATTTCAGTGTCCTCCTAAACAGCATTTTTTAGCCTATTTTAGCATATTTTTTGCAGATCCACCCCATCTCTGCTTTTCAGTTCTTTTATTTCAGCTATCACACCAGATTTCTAGCTTTTTTCTTCCCCTGCCTTTCTATTTACTCTATCACTCCCCAAAGGAACAGAAGGGATTTGTCAGACTCCCAGCTGTACTGTGATGAGACTTTTATTCTCCCAACCGTGTCATTCTTCCCTTGGTGCTGCTTTCCCACCTGCTGGGACTGGATCAGCAGTAAGTGACTGACTCCTCCTCAGAGCCAAAGCCAAGTTCTGAGTCAGGTTGCAGAGCAGGGTAGCTCGTCATTTCCGTGTACCCATCTCTTGTGCTCAAAGGAATGCAGCCTCCTACATAGTGCCTGGGAATTGTTAACGCATTTCCTGAAGCTTTACAACTGTGAGTCATTGCTCAAAGTAACTCTTCCAAGCTGTAAATTCAGGGTCAAGTCCTCATCTGGTGTATGTGCCCCCTCACCAGCTCCCACTGAAATGAAAGGCACCGTGCTTTCATTTAAGTATTTGAAACTTTGATCTTTTTGCTGCTTTTCAAGATCTCTCAGCACTGTCTTCTCAGATGCATTTGGCCCGTACTGTTCAGTGGGGAATTGGATCTCCAGATTAACACTCAGCACTTGCAGTGTGCTTTGCAAAATTGAGTGCTCTTTCAGGTATCTCTGTGGTGCCTCCATCTCCTATATTTGAGCAGCTCTCCATCATTATTTTCTGCAGAGTCATAGCCCCTCTGAGTAGAAGAGGAGCACCACTACGCCATTTGTCATGAAACATGAAGATTGCTGTCCACATCACATTTTGGATGGTGTCCAAAGGCTCATTTACAAACCATGTTCACTCTCCACACAACCTATGAGCATGGAAAGGTTTCTATGTCCCAGACATGGCTAGGGAAGACACAATCCCCAAAGCAGAGATGGGTTAGTGAGGTATTATGAGCTGGTCATGAGGATTGTAGACAACCAGTGCTCCCAGTGCTGTTCTTAGAAGCTGTACAGATGTCACCACAGAAACTGATGACATTTTGATCCTGGGACACAAAGGCAACACTGCTGCTGCATTTCCTTTGCTTTACAGGGAAATATATAATGCCACAGGCCATACCAAGCATCTTTCATCAGATTTTCAAAGCACCTCCCAAAGGTGTAGGTAATGCAAAGTGCCATACTGCTGTGACAACGTGTCCAGATGAGACGTGGCATTGAAACCGTTAATTGCTTGGAGGTGTCCAGAGGTGCTAAATTGGTGTTGGCCTGTCCTGGTTCCAAAATCAATAAACAGTCTAGTTTCCTTTCTGCTTCAAATGGATAAAGCTCTCCTTGCTTCCTACCCTAGTAAACTCTTGTGCAACATGGTTGTGCAAGGTAGAAAATCTCCCCTTCCCACCCCATCAGCTACAGCAGTACACCAGCTGCAGTACCACATATGTTCAATCTGACTGGTAACACACAAGAGAACTATGGCATCCCATCAATAAAAATACAAGATACTGTTGTCTGTGCATATTCCAAGACAAATAACATTGTCTTAAAATGTGAGTCATTGTTATAGCAGATCTGTTTATTTACACTAATGCCTTAGCAGGATAGTTCTGTGTTTAGAAACTTGTATTCAGTTCCTTCTGGAAAACAAAAGATGCTGAGTATCAGGCAATTTAAATTAAATGCTAAGGACTCCATGTAAACTCTCTATTACCAACTCCAGGCTGTTCAGCCTTTCAGAGAATTAAATAATTTGTCTGGATTCTGGTGGGTTTTGGGACAAGGATGGACATCCCCAGGTTGGAATGACTGCAGTTTGTACCATTACACCACCCAGTCACCTTGGGCTGTTGCAGCCTGAGAGCCTGCATATTTTCTTTTGTCTGGTATAGGAGTACCTTCTGCAGCATTGCTCCTGTGGAGCTTCCAGTGTCTTCTTCAACTCGTATCAAGATGTGAAAACAGTTTTTGCTGGGAGGAGCAGACCTCACAGCCTCTTGGTTCAGACTGGAAACCCTTCTGATCTTTCCATCATCCCAGAAATAGGAGCAAACACCGAAAAGCTGAGCAGCTACAACGGTGAGTTCAAATACCTCTAACCTGCCCTCCTGTTTGCCACCACTTGGTCAAATAAGCTGTCCGGCCACTTTCTTTTCCCTAGGAAAGACAGGTGGGAATAGAGCAAGGTGTTAGTTGGACTAAACCTTAGCTGGAAATCCAAGAGAAGCAATTTGAAATGCTTTGTCTATACCTAGGACTTTAATACTTGCTGCTTCATGTGTGTGAATCAGGCCTTTTTGCTCTGCAGCTGTGACTATAAAGATTAGGACAAATGCATTATAAAATGGGTCTCTCTTTTGGAAACTTAGCATGGGTCCATTAGTGAAGCCCTTCCATGTGGCTTCAAAATCCCCACAGACAAGGTAGGATTTGATCTAAGGTGGAAAGCCTTGTGCCTGTTGTTAGTCTCCTGCCCTCTCAAGCAGGCACAGAACACATTCCTAGAGGATGACTTATTCTATAGACCAAGTGGAAATAAGCCCCAGCTGCACAGCTTGGATCCAGAGACCAACTTTTCCAGAAGGCTGAGAAAGACTGGGCTCAGCCTACTGATGATAAAGCCAGATGAAAGGTCTGGATCCAATGTTAAATGTGAACCAGCTCAGTAAGTGAGGTTGATTAGTTTATTTCAAACCTTGGACTTCAGCCTGTCTCTAATACCTGGTGAAACACAGAACATCAATGCACCTCCTAGCAGGATTGAGTCAGGGTGTAAGTAGCCTTTGGGATCTCTAGTGCTGAGGCTCAGAAATACCCTTTCCTGACACTTTCAGAGCAGGCCTGAAGGAAAATAAAACCACAAGGAAGCCATTAGAAAGTCCTGCCATGGTCAGAGACTTTATTGGAGCATTCACCTTCTTTCCACTGCAGTGTCTTGAAGACACATGAGATCTCATGCCATCTTTAAGTCCTTAGGGTTCTCATCCTATCTGGAGTCATAACTTACTGGCAGCATTACCCAGAGGCCATCCTAGAAGAAGACTGCTGAGAAATGTGAACAAGTCCTTGCATTTCATTGTAGGAAGTGAGAGATACCTGGAAGCAGGAAAGAGCCAGCCAATGGTGGGGCTCAGGAAGTCATCAGACAATAGGAACAACAAGGAGAATGAGTTCAGAGAAGCTGGTAGTATGGCTGAGGGACAGACTTTTCCATCAAAGGACCCTGCAGCAAGAAAGGTGAGTGATCAGCTTGGAGCCAGACTCTGAGTGGTACCTGTGGAAGAAGCAGGGAGAGGTTCTGCTCAGGCAGATCAGCATGGAGTGCCAGGAGAGCAAGCCAACCCTACCTGCTTACTAAGTGGGACTGGGACAGTGAGGGCCAGAGTGGTCTGTGCCTCCCTGCTCTCAGCCTTAAGTGAAGAAGGGCTATGTCTTTATGCCAGGAAAGGCACAAATGGAGCACTGGTGCGGGTAGAGGAGCACTGCAGATAGCAGCTTGGGATTTGGCCCTCACCAACTCCAGATAGCTCAATGTGTGGTCTCTGTCATAAGTGTCTTCACTACTAACGCTAGTGAGAGTAAACCAAGCGTTCATTGCCACATATAACAATTTTAGTGGATCAATGCTTAGCTGGCAATACTTATTAGCAGACTGGCAGCATATCAATGTAATTAGCTCCAGTCTCCAAAGTGTGTTTCAGGGAATCTGTGTTGCTGAACTCCAAGGAAGTTAGGATGAATGCTTTTCTCTCCCTTTCTTTCCCATTGTTTGTGGCTGCCTCAGCACTTTCAGGTTCCGGTGGGGATCAGAAGTGCTGAAGTGCCAGGGCAGAGACTCTAATCAGAGTATTCCCTGCCCAACAGGAAAGAGGAAGGAGTAGGTCTCTCACGGGAAAGACTTTCTCATGAAATTTCCACCCTAAAGTTGCAAATAGGTCGCAAGCACTTTGATGAACTTCAGAAACCAAAATTAAGGCTGAATCCTGAAAGGTGCTCCATGCTCTGGCTTGTGTCCAGCCAGCTTCTGAAGTATTTTAAGCATGTGGGAAGTCCTGGTGATTTCACAGGACTGCAGAACCAAGATCCATGCTCTTTAAACTGAATCTCAATGCTCTCTTGTTGCATTGTGCCTTAGTATTGTCACTTGGTATTGCATGAAATGCCCCATTTACTTCTACAGTGTGGGTACTGTATGGGAATTCTGCGATGCTAATCCCCAGGCTACTAGCTGCTATACACATGATCTGGCAGTCTAAATACAAAATAGAGGGGAGAGGTGGAAGTAGAGAGAGGAGATTATCACGTGTGTGAGGGACTGAATTGTAAAGAGATAAAGGACTTGAGGAAGGCTATGGGTGTATTCCAGGGCAGAGCTGAGAACAAAGCCTAGTCTGTTGCCAGCAGTGGGAGATGGTCTTACTGTCTTGTTATTTATCAGTGTGTTTGTTTTGTGTTTTTAGAGTCTGGACACCAGCAAGAACATCTCGGTATGTACTGCCTTTGCAGAACAAATTTCACCTGTATCTGCATTATCATGGACCAAGCCCCTGTAGTGCACAGCGTTGTTTGTGAACAAGAGGTTCATTGACCCCCAGAGTTCACTATCAAAGTAACAGACACACATACATGTATTATGATTTACCACATGTGGTCCCTTATTGTGCAATCCCCACTGCAGGCTACAGCTAGCCACCAACCTTCAGGTGCAACTGCTTGGGCTTTCTGCGGTATCAGCAGTGCTGGCTTTTTTGAGACAACACCAGCACAACCAGGGACTAACTGCTGAGGCCTCCAAAACCCTTCCACAGCACACGTTAATCCTAGCAGTGAACACAAATGTTTGCGATTTCCATGAGTAAATAGTCTCGGTTACAGACACTTAACTCAATAGCACAGAATCCGGTGCTGCAGTTCTCAGCTGAGCCCGTGATCTCATCTGAAGTTATGAACTGAAAACTTTGCACAGCCTCAAGAATAATTACTGCAGTAGGTACTGCCAGGGCTAGTGCATGTAGCTGGGCAGGTGCCAGGGTGTGCTTAGAAGGTGGCCACAACTCCTGTAGTAACGGCTCTACTGGTGGCACAGTTGGAACAAACCTGGGGAGAGGCCAGAACAATGCCCCGAATGTGACAATGGTTTGAGAACTTCATTGAAATGCGAATCGTTTCTCTCTATTCTGCTAGTGCTAGTTCTCTTCCTAAGGTTTTCCAGCCATTACATTAGGAAATTTAAAACAGTATTAAAAGAAAACCCAACATGATATATTTTGATGCACAACTCCTTTTAGTTCATGAGTCCAGATGAGCTCAGCCTGCAGAGAGCAAACATTAGGGAGGGCCTCCTGAGACTCCCTGACCTCCTGATAATCTCTATTAGCATTTCAAATGTAAGTGCCTAATAGCTGTGGATTGCAGACTTGACGGGGAAACAAAGGCTTGATCTCTTCTAATTCGTGGTCCACCACGACTTCTAATTCGAAGTCACCACCTTGAAAAGGGCTGATACCAATGCACCTGGCCTAACAGAAAGGATAAGAGAGTCAAACTGCTTTTTTGGGCTTTGTTGTAAAGGCCACCCTGGGCGCATGTGAGTAGGTAGGAAACCAAACAGGATCTTTTCCTTTAGAACAGTATAACAATAGGGCAAAACGTGCCTTTAGTCAGCTACTCAGCTCTCACCGGTGTGGTGCCCTCACTTTCTGAAACCTTAAGTCAGAAAGAACAGCAGAGTACCGAGGCAGGGAAATGTTACCAAACAAAATACAAAAATGGATGGTATTACTCACAATTGATCCAGTCTATCTCCCTGTGTGCTGCACAGGTACAGGCTGACCTCTTGGCATCATTGCACAGTGATAAAAATTCTTTTGTAGGACCTGACCCCCGTGTGTCTGAAATAGAGAAGCTTCCCTCTTCCCACCACCCTGGAGTACTCCAAAATATCATATGTTGGCCGGATGAGTTCTGCCAGCAACTTGCCTCTGGTCCTTCAAGTTGTGGTTTCTTTTTGCTCCCTAGGGTGAGAGCCATGCTTGGGGGAGAATGAGAGATCTTATGAGGAAGACACGATTGAGAAACCAGAACAAGCTGGGGCTGTCCTCTGCTGCACTGAAGAGATCCTGCCCACAGTTGTACAGGTGTGACAAGTCTGTGGGAGATTTTCACTTAGTGTTGGGAGGGGGTAGAAGATCTTTGTTGCTGCCTGGAAAAGACTACTCCTTACCTTCTCTCCATTGCATATGCTGGTCCTGGCCAGCAGTGCCATTTGCTTCCTTAGTGCCCAGATGCTCTAAGATCCCAAATGGGTAATTTTACCTGTGTGAGAACAATGGAAGCATTAGGGTCCCTAAAAGAAGGTGCTTATCCCCAAGAGGGCAAGGGGATGATAACAATTAGCCAGAGCCATTCTATAGCATGATTATTTGTCTTTCTGCTCCCTCCTAAGCATTACAGTCAAGGTTAATGGTCTCCTTTGTCCACTTTCCCACCTTTCATCCAGTGGAACAATAACACACCTTGCACCTGATGTGTTATGGGATGGGACAGTCAGGATCAGCTGAATGGTTTCCTGTCAGAGCAAGGGGAGATGAAGTTTGCTGAGAGTGTGCTTATGGGTGGGACCTGCCTGCTGCTGTAGATGAACATTTGAGGTCTTAGTGCTATTAAGTGATCCATGCTGGTCCCTTGGTCAAGTTTATCTACCAGGTTACTTACAGCCTAGCCTTTAAGCTACACTGTGTAGTGCATGTCTATCTGACAGTGCTACTAGCTATTCCTCATACATTCCCTGTGCACTTGCCCAGTCCTCCCAGCTAGTCTGGTGAATTTGGAGTGTTTGTGTATATAATCAGGTAACAGGAACAGCCTGGGGATCATACTCACCAAAGCAGGAGCATTACATGGAGCTGTGCACTTCCCTGTATGTTTTTTCAGCTGAGGTCTCAGTAACCTTGAGTGGAACAGCTCAAGCCCTGCTCAGGTTTTAGAGGGGGTGACGGTGGGGAAACAGTATTTGTCTAAGCACTCAGGAATGTCCTATTGTTCCCCTTAAGACAGCCTGTAACTACCTTACAAAATGCATAAGGGAACTGGGAATCTTGTAATTACAGCTGGAAAAAAAAACCCCTCTGTAGTTCATGGAGTGATTTTTCCAGATGGGAAAGGTTTGGTTGGGGCCCAAGCACACGTAAGAGGCGAGCTTCCTCCTATTGTTTAGGAAACTGAAAGAAACACAAAGCAGAAAGAGATCAAACAGTTCCATCTAAAATAGATGGTGAACAAGCTGGAGAAAAAATACAAACTCCTGTGAACCTTCCCTCTAAACCTGAATAGAATCGTGACTTTATTTGGGTTTCAGAAAAGTTCTTCCTCTGTTACCTCCTGCTTGGCCCTTTTTCTGTAGCACAGAGGACAGCGACAGTGCCCCCTGCATGAGAATTGAAGGTTAGGTCCTCAGCCACCTAAATTGATGTAATTCCAATGAAGGGCCAGCCCAATAGCTCCCAACAGAAATTCTTGCTCCTTAGAAAGTAGAGTCCTAGATTGGACAACTGTCATGGAAGTGCTGTGCAATGAGGTGCCAAGTGGACATTTTTTACCTGGCTTTAATTGGGCAGTCCCAAAGATCTTGTACACTGATTTTTTCCAGGCTTTCTGTAGCTGATGAATGGCCTTTTCTTCTGTTTTTCTAACTTTCTTCTCCCATATATCTACATAAACCCCTGCCTCTACTCATGCCCCTTATCTCCCTCCATTTCCTCTTCTGCTTCCTAGTTCTTATTCACTAGCCCTATCTTTATTTGGTCTTTCTCTGTTTACCCCAAACTCTGTAACAGCAATGTACTGACACTGGCCTTTTCACTGGTGCCTGGAGAAGTTGGGCACCTTGGTCATATGGCATTTTGGATATGCAGTTGCCCTCAGGCTCCTATGAAATAAAATGTTAGGCTTAGTGGATCAATGACAGACCAGCAAATGCTGCTGTACAAAAGGACAGGACCTTCTTACAGCAGCACCAGAATGGTAAAGCAGGAGAGTCTCACTCATCTGCAGTTCTTGGCAAAGCAAACCTTGAAGCCCTGATACTCTCAGCATTTAAAGCCACTGTCTTTGTTATAATTCATGTAACATGTTTGTCCTGGCTCCTGGACCTGTTTCTACATGCAGGCATATGGAGCTGGCTGGCTTTTGCTTACCTGGGCTTCCTTGGGGCTCCATGTCTCCAACTGGGACAGGCTGGAGACTGGTGCCCTGTATTAACATATAGCTCTGAAGGAAGCAGAGATTTGTTGCTTTTGACACCCAGTCCCACTTGAGTCATTTGGACAATTAGGGAAAGTCTCTATGGTTTTGTTTTTGTAACTAGGTCAAAGTAAATCCACTTTCATGCTCCCACTCTGTGTATGATGAATGATTTGCTCCAGGGTGGTTGTTTTGTTTTTCTTTTCTGTCTTTTTTTTTTTTAACATCCACAAAAGAATTCTCATAGTGGAGAAAGAACTTGGTTTTCTAGCAGGAGAGAGGAGGCTTGCCAAGGTAAACATACTGGCACAAGACTTGGTGGTTTGTCATACATTGTTCTAAACAGGCTCTGGTTTTCATATAATTTTCTTTTTCCTGGTAGTAGATTTACTCCTGCAAAGCAATATCTATTTTGTGCAAAGGGCCAGAACAAGCTGGTGACTGGCTTGACCATGATGTTATGAACTTAAGCAGCACACGGACCACCCCTTTTCCACAGCAGGATCTAATGTGGGAAATTTTGGGCTTGTACTGTCTGTGGAAGCTTTAATGCAGCTGCATGGGCATTAGCTAACCTCAAACACAATGTTTTTCATGGTAAAGATGATAGTTTCAGTTTATAGCCACCAAATCTTGCTGCTGTATGATGCCAACTTTGTGGTTAGAGTGAACTAAGTTAGGAAAGACAGTGTAGTTCTAAATTACAAAAACCCTTCTTCCATATTGCATACCAAAGGCCTGTAGAACCTCAAACCCGGGTCTGAATGCTGCTCTTCACATGGAAAATTCTACCAAAGGAGATCCCTGAGCTCAGGGTTGAGAAACAGCTGAAGAATTAAAGAACAACATCAAGGCAGATGTTTGACCATTCCATTGTAAAAGAACTAAGAGCTGAACAAAACAAAACAAAAATACAGCATTTAGATAAAAAACAAATTAGTAGTTGGCAAAATAGTCTGCACCACATCAGTCAGTACTTTGAGTTGAAAAATCTTTAAAATCAAAAATTCGAAGTAAATAGGTATTAGCTCTTTATTTTCTGTAAATAACTTTGAAATATTGCTTTAAGAACCCAATCCAAACTACAGCTTTTCTTCCTTAAACAACAACTATTTGAAAGAAGTGTTTAGAAAGTGTTCCAAAAGATTTGTCTCCCATAAGTCCTGGCGGCCTGAGCTAAGTCATTACAACCAAACAGGATGTATTTATACTTGTCTCAGTTGTGTGTAATACAAAACAAAAAATTAAGCTGGAGACAGTCCACAGCAGCTAGCTTAGTGCTCCTCTTCAAAATGCTTCATTTCCTACTTGCTACTTCAGGTTAGAATTTCTAACTTCCCTGTGACATTCAGCCATAAGTCTGTCTCCCCTGGCTTCCAGCTAGGCAGAAAATACTGGTTGTTCTCAACAAGATGTTTGTGTCCATCCATTACAGTGTGACTCCATGCCAAGGGTTGCATTTTGTAACTCTCTCGATGCTCTCACAAATATTTGGACAGCATCTGGTTTGAAATTTCAGACTGGAGAGGGGAACCTGCTTTGGGTACAGCTTGGATGTTAGGTGCATATGCACAGCATAATGACGTTAGAAACAGACACGTGTTCTGACTAATGTCAGCTTCAATTGTGTTTTTCCATTTGTTAAGGCCAGATATAATGTCTTCGGAGGTGAGAAAAACTGAGAGGAACTCCATGATTGTTCTGGGACAAAATACAAAGAATGAAAACATGTGGCCTTTCTGATAACCTGAGTCAAATGGAACAAGGTAAAATAAGTAAACCAGCATGTGCTTCTTTGTGGATTGGGGTTTTTTTGCCTCTTCTCAGCACAGAAATGAGGCAGTCCTGTTCCTTCATCCAGACACACTCCAGCATGCAAAGACAGAAGCAGGTCCAAATTTGGAAGTTCGAATTATATGGATTTATGTTTGCTGAGGACTGGCCCATATATCTTCATTTTTATAGGCCCCCAGTTTTGGGTTTGTTTGGTTTGGGTTTTTTAAATTTTATTTTAACCCACAATTTAAAGGCATCTGTAGTTATACAGGCTACATCATGCACCCTTTTTACAAAGAAACCCAACAATACAGCAGCAAATTCATTTATCTGCAGTCAGTCAAAAGACTCCCAAATAATAAGCCAATGAGATGTCTTAGGAAAGGGTCAGTATGAACATAATGAAAACTAAAAGAGAACCAGCCTCATCTTTCACCTTTCCAACTCAGCCCCATGGGTTAAATGCAGAGAAATTTTCTCTAATCTCACATTCACTACTTGTTTCTGTTTCAGGAAGGCAAAGCAAAGGACACAAAACCAAGAATCCCAGGGTTACTTTGTGCAATCTGCATCCTGCTGTTGTCAACAGAGCAACTCTGATTTGAGTGTTGAAAGGGAAAGAGGGAAGGGTTGAGAAGGGTCTGTGGGCAGATGAATGCTCAGCTATGTATGGCTTCGCTCCTGAACCTGAAGTGTACTTACTAAAGTCAAGCCACTGATGAAAATAGCTGTTAGCATCTTGGTAACATAACCAACAGAGATTTTCAAGATTTGGAAATTCTTCCTCCCCTCTGGGTTAGGAACAGAATTACCTGAAACACTGAAGCTTTAAACTACCATTCTGTGGGCAGATGAATGCTCAGCTATGTATGGCTTCGCTCCTGAACCTGAAGTGTACTTACTAAAGTCAAGCCACTGATGAAAATAGCTGTTAGCATCTTGGTAACATAACCAACAGAGATTTTCAAGATTTGGAAATTCTTCCTCCCCTCTGGGTTAGGAACAGAATTACCTGAAACACTGAAGCTTTAAACTACCATTGCTCTTTGGGGACCTTCTCCAGCTGAAATAAATGTAAGCTTTATGGGACATAGCATCATCTAGAGGAGTGCCAGGGACTCCTTACCCAGTGCAGAGGTGGTTGTTGAAAGGACAAACTCCTTCTGAGGGGCCTGAATTGCAGTCTCTGCTTGTCCCCAACACCCCTCCTCTCTTCAGAGCAGCATATGGCCACCTGTGCCACTTCACTGCAATCCAACAGGAAAACCAAGTGTGCAAAGCCGAGGTCATTCCTGAATCCACCACTAGCTTCCTGTCCTGTGGGCTTGCTCCTTCTGCAGAGGCCCCTGGATGCCGGTGCTACCCTACACAGAAGTTGGCATCATACATGCTCATTGCAGAGACCAGAGTGAGAAGCACTGCAGGAATCAGCCTTTTGAGAGACTGGAGGGTACATCCAGGGCAATGCCTCTGCTTCACTGGGCAGCCCAGGTCTTGTGCTATCAATCTATTTGGTTTGGGGGGGGGGATGACCAGGCTTGAATTCCTACTTTTAAGTTACACTGAAGTCCTCTGTCTGTGCACATGGGAGCCTGAGGCTGTAGGTGCAGTCATATTGCTGTATGGTTCAGCCTGTACTCTGATGGGAAAAGGTGAGAAGGAGCTGCAAGGCAGAGTTATTCAAATACAGCCTTTATAAATCGGTGCTCTTTTGGAATATATTAACAACTGTGCAACACTGTGAATGTGTTTGGTGGCTGCCTTATTGCCATGTGTCCACTGATTCCAGACTCAAGGAACAGGCAGTGCATGCTCTGAAGGTCCCATAGTTGCAGTGGTCTCTGCACACTGGCTCTTATTGGTACTAGCAATATAATTAATGCACATGGAGTAAAGATTTAAGTAAACAAACTGCCTCTTGTTAAAGGATTATTCTACCCCATAAATTATAATAGAATTACAAGTCAAGCAATTGTTGTTTAAAAATCCCTTCCCAGCCTAAACTTGCCTGGGAACCAAGATCTGAGAAGCTGGCAGGAATGGATCAGTCAGCAGGCTTCATCTTTCAGCAACAGATGCTTCTCCCTTGCTCATCCAGATCAGCTGAAGTCCCTGGACTCCTCCAAACCAGAGCAGGATTCCTTCTGAGATTCAGAGAACCTCAGCCATGTTCTCCTAGGGCAGTTGTATTTTGCAGGGGTGAGTGAAGGCAGTAGCCCAGGCCTGGCTCTCCAAATACTCAGAAGGGTTGCTACTGTTGTTACTTAGCATCTCAAAAAAGAACAACCCACAAAAAACCCAAACAAACCCCACAGCCCTGAGCCAAACTCCAATTAAAAAGAAAAAAGTCTGTGCTGACTCAAAGTTAGCACCCTTAAGTAGGTGCTGTGTTTAATGTTTCAGTTTTAGCTGCTGCTGCAGGACTTGGGTATTCACTGTATATCTTGCTAGCTTCATCCAAAGCTGGAAAGATTTATGACTTGATTATTCTGTGAATAGTCTGTATATCTCCATAAATACAGGGGACAAAAATCCTGCATTAACCTACACCCTCCAGTATCCCTCCAGCTTTACAGAGACTGTAAGGAATGTGAATCAGTGCAAACCAAATTTAAAGTGTTTTAAGATATAGCACCATGAACTGGTATTCCCTACCACCACTTCCATTCATGTTACAGATTATTTTTTTGTTGGTGGTGGTTTGTTTTTTTTTTTTAAATTAAGATGAACTAGCACTCTTTTTATTACAACATTATATTAAATATATTCATGTATTTTCAGAAATAAATATATTTATAATGTGTAACATACTGTATAGATCCCTACTACAGGATGCATTGTAATACAAGCATAAGACATTTAATAAAAGCATCACTCTTATGATAATTGTTTTCAGATTTTTATTAATGAACATCTGGGTTGTAATATAGCAACTACCACACCTTTAGGGTTTCAGGTGAGCAGAGCTAGTCAAGAAAGGTATTATTACCTCCAAGCTTTTAGAGAACTTAGCTCTGGCAAAAAAAAGCAAGTTTACCTTTTTCAGACAGGTGCTGTGTTCAAAGATCCAGAAGGAGGAGGAAAGCCTTTGGATTGTTCAGGTATGGCAAAGCGTAGGTGTTAATTTTGAGCAACCTTGTATTAGGTGCTGTTGCTGGGCTTTCCTTCCAAAGCCACAGAGCAGGCACCCACAGCCAGGGTCCACACACCACTTCCAGGGAGAAGAAATGGTGAAGGCACTAGGGACAAAAAGCCTGGAGAAGAGAAGGCAGTATGGAGATGTCGTAGCAACCTTCCAGCATCTGAAGGGGCTACAAGGGAGCCAAAGAGATACTCTTTGATAGAAGCTGCAGGCACAGGACAAGGGGTAATAGGTACAAATTGAAAGAGGGGAAATTTAGGTTAGATATGAGGAAAAAGTTTTTTCCTGTGAGGGTGGTGAGACACTGGCACAGGTCGCTCAGGGAGGCAGTGTTCAAAGCCAGGCTGGATGTAGCCTTGAGCAACCTGATCTAGTGGGGAGGTGTCCCTGCCCATAGCAGGGGGCTGGGACTAGATGAGCTATAAAGGTCCATTCCAACCCCTAAAATTCTATGGTTCTGTAACAAAGTATGCTGATTCTTGGCACTGAGGTTTCTTTCTGAAAAATCTGGGTGCATTGGCAGCACTGCACAATAGCCTCAAACTAATGTGCTGGCTGCCCTCTGGGCTGCTTTTCCTCAGGTCCTTCATTCCCAGACAGCAGCATCCTCCTGGACAGAGCTTTCCTTCACCTGCAGGAATCTAAGCTGTTGTTTGCAGCACTCCACAACACCTTTAGGTCACCTGTGTGACCAGGCAGTACAGAGTGAAGCTAAAGAGGCTGGTGATGGAGGAAAGCAGGTAACTCAAAGGAAAAGTGACAAGTCAATGAGATCCAAATAAAGAAAGCAGAAGCCTAGAAAAAAATAAGCTGGAAATGCACCTGTGAAAGCAGAACAAAAATAGTACACTTTTGCAGAAACAAAAATTGCACAACATAGGAGCCATGAAGCCACTAACACCCCAGTGGAGTTTGAGAACAGGTAAGGAAGACAGAACCAATGCACCAGAGGAGGAAACCTCCATGCTGCCTAACTTTCATCCTGTGCCTGTGCTTCACAGGAATAACTCATACTCCACTGCTGCTCAAGTCCTGCCCTTCTGCTGAGGACCAAGCAGCAAACCTTAAACACCGAAGACTCCCCAGAGCAGATAAGAGAAGAAAGTTCACTTCTCTGCACTCGCCAACCTTCACTCAGAACTGCAATTGTCCTACACTAAGCAGCATCTTGATTACAGCAAGACTCAGCTCTGTACCAGAAGGGACAGTCCCTGCAGGGGAATTTGATTCTGGAGTCTATGCACCTAGAGCTCCCTGCCCCTTTGAGATGGTTAAGCCACCCCATGGAGGAACTTGTCTCTCCTAGCCTCTTCAGCATTCATGCAGGCATCTAAGTTCTCTAAGCAAGTATTTCGTGTCTCTTGCTGAGGCATGGGAGGTTTCCTGCAGCAGCCAGGGAGGTGTTTAGGTCTTGGCTTGCACACGCAGTTAGGACCAGTGCCAGAGCACCCCACCTGGTGCACTGAAAAGGTGTGGTTTGTATTGCTCCTCTAATTGCCCAGTTAATTAACATTACAGACAGCAGCTAAAGACTTGTCACAAAGTACATTATGAGTTTACACTCTGCTTTCCCAGACGGAGCTCCACCTGTACCAAGGTCACTTAGTTGCTAGAGGCACTCCCTAAAGGAGGAGGCTGTTTGACCTATCTTCAGCAGATTTTTTTCCAGCCTCTGACCTCCTTCACCCTCTCACCATACAACTTGGAACAGTTTCCTTCTGATTAGATTTTAAAAGCTGGCAAGACTAGGAGCACTGGTTATCTTGAAAGTATCAGGGAAGAGCAGTTCTGCTAGAAAAATAAAAACATAAGCTGATTGCTGAAGTATCTTGGAGTAGGAAAGGAATTAAAAAGCAGATCCCAGTACCTGCTGACACCTCCAATCACACAGAATCAGGAAAAGCTAGCTAAGTAGAACAGTTTCTGCTACCTCAAGCAAGCTACTGATCAGCTCTTCCCCTTTAAAGTCCCCCAAGCAGTACAATTAAGACTCTTCTCCTGCCTTAATAGTGAGAATTTCTAATCAAGCCTGGGGAGGGGGGAAAGGGTAAATATTCTTCTTTCCCCTCAAGTGTAGCTGCTCAAGGACTAGCCCTTCAGCAATAAGGGGATCTCAGTGTGAGTGCAAGCACCAGAGCTGCCCCAGGCTGGGCAGGAAGGAGTAGGGTGGAGCACCTTTCCTCCCTCCACTGTCTGTAGAGATTTGCTGTTTTCACCCAGGACCTCAGAAAGTTAAGAATGATGCTGCCCAGCTGCTGTGAATGACACCACCACATTGAACTGCCCCTAATGATCAAAACAGCAAGTTTTAGTTCTCATCTCAACAAAGCACATCCCTGGCACTGTTACACCAATACAGATGTCAAATTATCTTTAATCCAAGAGCTTTGAAGACTCTTAACTGTCTGCTCTCATATGAAGATTTAAGATTAACCTTTATATAAAGTTTGATTCCCCCCCGAAGTTCAAACCACCTAGGCCCTTTGATTTTATGGCAATTGGAATAATGTTTCCCTGTTCTTTTTCCACAGAAATATCCCACCTGCCCTTTTCTGTTTCTAGGGCAAGAGAGGTAGGTTCACCCACAGACCGAATCATTAGAAAGGGCCATTTGTGCAGTGCTTTGCCTTTCTTGCTTTCCAATCCTGTCACATGAGCACAGCACCAATTTACCTAATGATTCAGCAGCAGGTAGGCAATTCCCAGCTTCTCCACACTGTCAGAAGACCTGCTCTGCATCCTCAAAGGAGAAGTACCTGCAAGATCTGCTTTTAGTTAGTTTTGGTGCACTTCTACTCAGTTTTGGAGAGCAGCCAAGGTCAGTACTCTTAAGGGCCACCCTAGTCAGTGACAGAAATACAGACACCACCCAGAATCACTCCTGCTTCAGTCTGCAGCCCAGGTCATGGCAAGGGCTCCCTCTTGTAACCAGCAGACAGTCAACATCAAAGCCAGAGCAGAATAATTTTGGGAAGTGAGATGAATTTGGAGCATTTGGAAAGCTCTCACAGCCATCAGATAATTTTTGCCTTGCAAATGAAGTCTTAAAGCTAAGGTCTCCAGGGCAAGGAGTACCACAGACTGAATGGGTTTAACAGCCACTTTATTGCAATCCATTGATTTCATGTGTTGCTGACACCTTCCTTTGCCACAGCACAGCAGCCACAAGCACCATGCACAGAGCTGCCCCAGTTGTCACAGCAGCAAACCCCAGAGCCGAGGGGATTGCAGTATGCACAGCTGCTCCTGTTGGGGAGAGGAGCCCTGGTTAATGCACTCAGTGAGGCAAAGGGATGCATTAGGGACTCAGTCTTTCTGCAGAAAAGACTTACACCAGCCCTCTTCCCCAGCCTTGCTGTGCTGGGCTGCCACACTTACCAAGGTCATCCTTGTATGTGTCCCATCTTAGCTCATCCTGGAGAAAAATCACAGGGCCTTTACTGGAGACATGGGAGGCACCTTCCTGAAAGGGATGCTCAGCACTCCTTTTACCTCCTACAGAGCAATGTGAAGGTTGTAGGTAAGAAGATGTATAGCCCTGAAGGTCAGCAAACTTTGTCCAGGTCAGCTTCTCAACACATGAGAAGCTCTGAAAGACAAAGCTTCCACATTAGTCCACACAGAATTAAGAGCCTTTTTGGCATAAGAGTAACAGCCCTTTGTCAGTGGAAAGGAGCAGGAAAAACTTTTTCAAGCTGTCTGTGGCTCAAGGGAATTAGTCTATAGTCTACATGTGCCCTAGTCGTGAGCTTGGAGGCTAGACCCTTGTTGTCCCATTGGATGGGGAAGCAGAAGACTAGGACACTTACTGGCTCTAGCAGGACAAGTGGTGGTGCAGGACTCCTGTACAGAGCGGTGGCACACTGAAGCACTGCAGTGCAGGTACACCTGTAAAGAATGGAACACAGTCTGGAATCACTCAGGCAGTGTCTGTAGACAGGTAATATCCTGGTGCGATGCACTGACCCCAGCCAGCAGCTAAGCATCAACACAGCCACATCCTCACTCCCCCTATTCAGCCCCAGCAGGCTAGAGAGAGAACAGGAGGAGCAAAAGCAAGAAAACCTGTAGCTGGAGGGGGAAAATACAGTGAATGAGAGGAGAGGGAAAAGCAAAACTAAAGCACAAATGCTGCAAAGACAAATCTCCCACCATGCTCCTACAGATGGATGGGTGCCCAGCCAGTCTGAGCATCAGCTACATTGGAAGACAAAATCTCCCAATGTTTATTGCTGAGCACGAAATTAAGCAGCATGGAATATTCCTTTGGCCAATTTGAGTCAGCTGTGCTGCCTCCCAGCTTCTAGCCTACCCCATACCTACTCACTTGGGTTTGAGAAGCAACAGAGCAAGGAGAGAGCCTTGGTGCAGTGCAAGCACTATTCAGAAAGAACAATGCGTTTTCAACACCGTTTTAGCCACAAATCTAAAACCACAGCACCATATGGGTTGCTATGAGGAGAGTTAACTCCGTACCAGCCGGACCCAGTGCACCTGGCCACAGAAAGGGGAAGGCAGGAAGGTCGCTTTGACTTGTTTCACATCCAGGCTGTAGCCTTGGAGCCCTCTGCTGCCTGCTGCAAGGCATCTTCGTACCTTCACCGTACACCTTCAGACTCACACAGGTCTGGCATTACAGCACTTCTCCCTGACACCTCGGGCACAGCTGCCCGAGCACCACCACACTGACCATCGTTAGGTACAGCTGGGACCAGTTTTGAGTGTTAATTGATCTCGGCAGCTCTGACCAAACTGTACAAGGCATGGTGAAATTCATGTGACTTAACTGTGCAGAAGCTCGTGAGATTCAGAGCCCAGATGCTTTGCAGGTACTGAAAGCTATTTCCAAGTCGTTTTGGCCAAGAAATTTGGTTGAGAGAATATAGATCAGCATAGTTAGAGCACACAGCCTAAGCTAATTCACCAGAACAGCTTGGGCAATAACCTAGCGCTTGCTTAAGTAGATTACCCTGTCAGTAGCCTCATTTTCTATCACACCCATCCAGTGATGTATCTTACCTCTACCACATTTATCTCAGGGAATAAAGTTTCTTGCATCAACTTCTCCTCTTCCTGCTTCAGAAGGAGATTATCCTAGTCTTTGCCCACCTGTCTCACCACACCTCCACCCCACCCCAAAGGAGGCCAAGAGTCTCATAGTTGTGAAGTGGTTCTGTCAGCTCACACATTTTACTTGTCCTCAACAGGAAGCTAGGAAGCTAGCACAGGATCTTACCAGCCCAGAGAGCTTCTCTTGGGAAGTGGAATCCACAAAAGTGAATGTGTAGAGGGCGAAACGCTGATGATGAGAGGGGAACCGTAGTCCTGAGGCTAAACTCAGAGGCATCAGCTGTGTCTGATAATTGTCCCCTGCATAAGGGCACCTGAGGAATAGAGGTGAGCAGTGAATAAAAGAGCAAGTTATTCCCCTGACCCAAAGTTATTCACAAGTCTCTTACCCATCCACCAAAACAGGCCACTGCAGCTGTTCCTTGGGGTTGATACTTGGTGTGGCCCAGCAGTGATGCAGAACTAAAGTCAGGTCTGGGTCTGTCCTCTGAAGGATCTTGACTTCTGCATAAACAGGGTCTCTCAAAGTCTTCACAACAGGATAATCACTGTCAGTATAGTAGGAAGTATAGCTTCCATCTGGGGCAGAAGAAACCCAAGAGACATCTTACAGTAGGAAGAAACAGAAAGAGGTACACTGAGAGCATTCTTCATAGCCCTATTGGTAAGCACCCACCATAGCAGGGAAGCAGTGCTGGGTTAACCCATCAATACTCCCTTGTTACTCAGCAGAGTCCAGAACCCTGCACCAAAAGGCTTGAGTAAGTCCTGCAAACTTCTTACCTGAGGCAACACGTAGCTCCAAGGAGAGAAGACCTGGCTGGAACACAGGAGGTAGTGGTGGCAATGTGAAGACCTGAACACTCAAAGGAATGGAGCTCCCAGTGATGGAATAACTACATCTAACATGTAACCTGGTAGGACAGGAAAGCTCTAAATCAGGCAGGTAAGAAAGGTCACTCTGATATCTCTTTTCCTAAATATGGCAACATAATATCTACTTTAATTAGTTATATCCCAAATCTTTCCTCCGATACTTCATTTTAGCAAAAATATAAATTCTCTTTAGACAGATTTGAAAACCTGCAGTGTCACTAATCAGCACCAGCTTTATTCCCACTAACTAGAGATATACCAGTCCTTATTCCAGTGCCTCGTTGTGAATTCAGAGCTTGTGACAGGAATTTTTCTCGTGACACTGAACACAGTGGCACCCAGCAGCACCAGCCCCAGGGTATTACCTGAAAGTGCTGTCCCTAGTGACAGAGCCAAGGCTTCCATTCTTCACACCCCTGGATGCCACCAACTCATTCTCATATATGGCCTGTTCTCCAGTCACCTGGAATGACAGACCAGGCACTGTCACTGTGGTAAAGTCAAGCTGGATCAACTCCAGGCTAGAGAGCAGCATGTGGCCTTTGGGGTGTGTAAGGTGCCCATTAAGTAGCCAAAGTCACATCAGGTTGCTTCAGGTTTGCAAGCTCCTGCTATTCCAGCCTACTGACAGCTGCAGCTCTTACCTGAAAAGTGGTGCCACATGCAGAGAGTGGGAACTGGTACACAACAAAGGCATTGTTTTTCATGACAGGGGCACAGCCAGTACTGTGTCCACTGGCCAGTTTCACAGAGTCCAGGACAATGGGTGGCAGGGTCACATCTCGAGAAACAGCAATGGAAAACTGCCCATCTGGTGTGCAATGAGCTGTCACTGGAGGAAAAGATATAATCAGGTCTTGAGCTCAGGGAGAAAAGGGATGGACAGGAGACCCAAACATCACAGCAAAGAGGAGGCCAGTAACCTCTGCAAGTTCTCCTGCCTTTAAACCCCAAAACCAATGCTAAGCACAGCAAAACAAGTATAACCAGCTCTAACAGCAACATTAATTTTGGCCATAAACCCAGGTCTGTTGCAATGCACACAAAAGGGCTGGACACTTCAGTGAGCCAGTATTCTTGACAGCCAAAAACATAGCTCTAAGCCACCTGCAGGATTGGTACACACCAGCCTTGTTCTGCCAGAAAATCGAGGAATCCTGGTTTGCAGCTCCTCTGGGAGGAGGGGAGGACAGCTGCTCAGGCTTACCTGTGTTACCGAAGTAGCAAGGCTTTACCCTCTCCCTAGGGTCATAGCAGCAGCCTCGCACTTCACAGTCTCCCTGGCTGGTAGGCAAGGAAGCACATGATAGCCGGTCCTGGTGGAGAACAGCTGAACAGACACCACTGCTTGGAGCATCCAGGGCTGGAAAAGAAACAGCAGGAGTTTGCAGCTAAAGTATAAGAGCAGGGGGACAAAGTCACAAAGGACAGTGGTGGAAGGTATCTTCATGACCCTGCATACAAATCAAGAGAAGTCAGACTCAGGCAGAGTTCAAACACATGGCCTGGAGCTGGCATGGAGGTCTGCTCAGAAGAAACCTGCATTTCCCTGGAACAGACATTTCCCCTGAAGCCATGTACAGGAAACTGGATTTGCATGGGATCTGTCAAGATAAAGTGTTCTGGATCAACTCTTGGTAGTTAGGAAAATCATTGTACCTAGTCTCATCCTCAATCCCTGAGCTTGTAGGTACTCATGCAGTCAGAATATAGCTAGGAGACACAATGAGCCTATTCACCTGCTGACCCTGCAAAGAAGCACAAGTCCCCAGCAAACTGGTGGTTCTTGTGTCCAAACCCTTTTCTAGGGAGCTTTCTGCACAGCAGAAAGTCTCTTTTCCCAGCCCCCAGTCTGACTAGGAACAGCCATCTGAAAGAAACGGCACTCATTGCCACAAGATGCGAGTGTCTGTCAGAGTCCTACCAGGAAGATCCACAGGGCACCTGAGCAGTGTCTCTTCATGAAGAGCCTTTTGTCCAGCAGCATCCATTTCTTCAAGGCCAACCAGCATGAGGTAATTCCCATCCTAGGGAAAAGCCACACACCAGTCAGGACAGCCAGAGCAGCAGTAACCACATTCCTAGCAGAATCCCTAATGTCACTTACCCACTCAAAGACGTAACAGCCAGTATAAGAAACCCATACTTTCCTGGAACCATCTGGCATCCCAGATACCAAGAGTCCACAGTCAGAGTCATTCTGCAGAGCATGTGCCTTCCCTTCAGTATCT